>NC_135988.1:12169927-12292427 GCF_053455715.1 Rhinoraja longicauda
CCCCTTGTTCTGGACTCCCCCAACATTGGGAACATGTTATCTGCCTCTAATGTGTCCAATCCCCTAATTATCTTATATGTTTCAATAAGATCCCCCCTCATCCTTCTAAATTCCAGTGTATACAAGCCCAATCGCTCCAGCCTTTCAACATACGACAGTCCCGCCATTCCGGGAATTAATCTAGTGAACCTACGCTGCACGCCCTCCATAGCAAGAATATCCTTCCTCAAATTTGGAGACCAAAACTGCACACAGTACTCCAGGTGCGGTCTCACCAGGGCCCGGTACAACTGTAGAAGGACCTCTTTGCTCCTATACTCAACTCCTCTTGTTACGAAGGCCAACATTCCATTGGCTTTCTTCACTGCCTGCTGAACCTGCATGCTTCCTTTCATTGACTGATGCACTAGGACACCCAGATCTCGTTGAACTCCCCCTCCTCCTAACTTGACACCATTCAGATAATAATCTGCCTTTCTATTCTTACTTCCAAAGTGAATAACCTCACACTTATCTACATTAAACTGCATCTGCCATGTATCCGCCCACTCACACAACCTGTCCAGGTCACCCTGCAGCCTTATTGCATCTTCCTCACAATTCACACTACCCCCCAACTTAGTATCATCTGCAAATTTGCTAATGGTACTTTTAATCCCTCCGTCTAAGTCATTAATGTATATCGTAAATAGCTGGGGTCCCAGCACCGAACCTTGCGGTACCCCACTGGTCACTACCTGCCATTCCGAAAGGGACCCATTTATCCCCACTCTTTGCTTTCTGTCTGTTAACCAATTTTCTATCCATGTCAGTACCCTACCCCCAATACCATGTGCCCTAATTTTGCCCACTAATCTCCTATGTGGGACCTTGTCGAAGGCTTTCTGAAAGTCGAGGTACACCACATCCACTGACTCTCCCTTGTCAATTTTCCTAGTTACATCCTCAAAAAATTCCAGTAGATTTGTCAAGCATGATTTCCCCTTCGTAAATCCATGCTGACTCGGAACGATCCCGTTACTGCTATCCAAATGCTCAGCAATTTCGTCTTTTATAATTGACTCCAGCATTTTCCCCACCACTGATGTCAGACTAACTGGTCTATAATTACCCGTTTTCTCTCTCCCTCCTTTCTTAAAAAGTGGGATAACATTTGCTATCCTCCAATCCACAGGAACTGATCCTGAATCTATAGAACATTGAAAAATGATCTCCAATGCTTCCACTATTTCTAGAGCCACCTCCTTAAGTACTCTGGGATGCAGACCATCAGGCCCTGGGGATTTATCAGCCTTCAGTCCCATCAGTCTACCCAAAACCATTTCCTGCCTAATGTGGATTTCCTTCAGTTCCTCCATCACCCTAGGTTCTCCAGCCCCTAGAACATTTGGGAGATTGTGTGTATCTTCCTCAGTGAAGACAGATCCAAAGTAACGGTTTAACTCGTCTGCCATTTCTTTGTTCCCCATAATAAATTCCCCTGCTTCTGTCTTCAAGGGACCCACATTTGCCTTGACTATTTTTTTCCTCTTCACGTACCTAAAAAAACTTTTGCTATCCTCCTTTATATTATTGGCTAGTTTACCCTCGTACCTCATCTTTTCTCCTCGTATTGCCTTTTTAGTTAACTTTTGTTGCTCTTTAACAGAGTCCCAATCCTCTGTCTTCCCACTCTTCTTTGCTATGTTATACTTCCTCTCCTTAATTTTTATGCTGTCCCTGACTTCCCTTGTCAGCCACAGGTGTCTCTTACTCCCCTTAGAGTCTTTCTACCTCTTTGGAATAAATTGATCCTGCAACCTCTGCATTATTCCCAGGAATACCTGCCATTGCTGTTCTACCGTCTTCCCTGCTAGGGCCTCCTTCCAATCAATTTTGGCCAGCTCCCGCCTCATGCCTCTGTAATCCCCTTTGCTATACTGTAATACCGACACTTCCGATTTTCCCTTCTGCCTTTCCATTTGCAGAGTAAAACTTATCATGTTGTGATCACTGCCTCCTAATGGCTCTTTTACCTCTAGTCCCCTTATCAGATCAGGATCATTACACAACACTAAATCCAGAATTGCCTTCTCCCTGGTAGGCTCCAGTACAAGCTGTTCTAAGAATCCATCTCGAAGGCACTCTACAAACTCTCTTTCCTGGGGTCCATTTCCAACCTGATTTTCCCAGTCTACCTGCATGTTGAAATCTCCCATAACCACCGTAGCATTACATTTTTGACACGCCAATTTTATCTCCTGATTTAACTTGCACCCTAAGTCGAGGCTACTGTTTGGGGGCCTATAGGATTTATTTATAAACCTCCAATATTGTTGTCATGAATTAAATGGAGTAGAGTGTGGGGTGGAATCAAAGGAACAATTTCCATTATCTTCAGGAAATGGGGAATGCCCCAGTCAGCATCAATGGCGCTGACGTGGAGATTATCGAGAGCCTCAAGGTCCTCAGCAGGTGGGGAATCTGTGGAAATCAGTGCTACAAATGAATGTGGGGGCCTTGATTATTTATAAAGCAGAGATTAATAGGTATTCTTGCTATGGAGGGCGTGCAGCGTAGGTTCACTAGGTTAATTCCCGGAATGGCGGGACTGTCGTATGTTGAAAGGCTGGAGCGATTGGGCTTGTATACACTGGAATTTAGAAGGATGAGGGGGGATCTTATTGAAACATATAAGATAATTAGGGGATTGGACACATTAGAGGCAGGAAACATGTTCCCAATGTTGGGGGAGTCCAGAACAAGGGGCCACAGTTTAAGAATAAGGGGTAGGCCATTTAGAACGGAGATGAGGAAGAACTTTTTCAGTCAGAGAGTGAGTGGTGAAGGTGTGGAATTCTCTGCCTCAGAAGGCAGTGGAGGCCAGTTCGTTGGATGCTTTCAAGAGAGAG
Source organism: Rhinoraja longicauda (assembly GCF_053455715.1). Taxonomy (NCBI): domain Eukaryota; kingdom Metazoa; phylum Chordata; class Chondrichthyes; order Rajiformes; family Arhynchobatidae; genus Rhinoraja; species Rhinoraja longicauda. The sequence goes on from NC_135988.1 coordinate 12,172,819, forward strand.
CTGGATAGAGCTCTTAAGGATAGCGGAGTGAGGGGGTATGGGGAGAAGGCAGGAACGGGGTACTGATTGAGAGTGATCAGCCATGATCGCATTGAATGGCGGTGCTGGCTCGAAGGGCTGAATGGCCTACTCCTGCACCTATTGTCTATTGTCTATTGTCTATTTGATTTGTATGTCCTGCTGACTGGCTGGGCTGAAGGACCTCTTTCCGCACTGTATCTCTAAACTAGACATGGTGTGTTGGGGAAGAACTGCAGATGCTGGTTTAAATCGAAGATAGACTCAAAATTCTGGAGTAACTCAGCGGGTCAGGCAGCATCTCTGGAGAGAAGGAATGGGTGACGTTTTGGGTCAAGACCCTTCTTCAGACTGTACATTTGCACTATGTACCTTCTGTATCTCGTTCCCCTCCCCCCACCCCCCACCCCCCCGCCCCGAGTCTGAAGAAGGGTCTCGACCCGAAACGTCACCCATTCCTAAACTAAACATGGCGTTGGCATTATTTGGGCACAGACCCCCCCCCCCCCCCCCCCCCCGGGGGGGCTCACCCCAATATTTGATGTAGGCTTGATGGACAAGGGAAACTAAATCATACCAGTCAAAGTTTAGTTCACCCTGTCAAAGCCAATGTAGTGTGACATAGCAGAGAGGAAGACGCCAATATATCCTGACAATCTGAACATTTAGTTTCCACATACATCATTCACTAAAACCGTCATAGTACAGAAATAGCGCAAACTACGCAAAACCTTCAAGTGCATCTCTACTAAGCATTAGTAGCATTAAGATCGAAATCAGGTGACAACAAACATCAAAGGCGTATGCCCAATACTGGGCGGTTCTTGTGGAAAAGCTAAATTTGTGAGCGTCATACAAGGGAAGTTAGACACTTTATAAATCAGAGCATCGAGTATAGAAGTTGGGATGTAATGTTAAAATTGTACAGGGCATTGGTGAGGCCGAATCTGGAGTATGGTGTGCAGTTCTGGTCGCCAAATTATAGGAAGGATGTCGACAAAATGGAGAGGGTACAGAGGAGATTTACTAGAATGTTGCCTGGGTTTCAGCACTTAAGCTACAGAGAGAGGTTGAGCAGGTTGGGTCTTTATTCTTTGGAGCGTAGAAGGTTGAGGGGGGACTTGATAGAGGTTTTTAAAATTTTGAGAGGGACGGACAGAGTTGACGTGGGTAGGCTTTTCCCTTTGAGAGTGGGGAAGATTCCAACAAGGGGACATAACTTCAGAATTGAGGGACAAAAGTTTAGGGGTAACATGAGGGGTAACTTCTTTACTCAGAGGGTGGTGGCTGTGTGGAATGGGCTTCCGGTGGAAGTGGTGGAGGCTGGCTCGATTTTATTATTTAAGAGTAAATTGGATAGGTATATGGATAAGAGGGGATTAGAGGGTTATGGTCTGAGTGCAGGTAGATGAGACTAGGTCAGGGAGAGTGGTCGTCGTGGACTGGTAGGGCCGAACGGGCCTGTTTCCGTGCTGTAGTTGTTATATGGTTATAAGATGCTGGAGTAACAGATTGAAGAAGCATCTCGACACGAAACGTCACCTATTACTTCTCTCCAGAGATGCTGCCTGACCCGCTGAGTTACTCCAGCATTTTGTGTCTATCTTCGGTTTAAACCAGCATCTGTAGTTCCTCCCTCTGTACAAGGGAAGTTGCCAGCGAGAATCAGAGTGCAGTTTGAGAGAGCTTACTGTGAGTGAATTGGCATTTGCTGTGTTTCAAGAGAGATCAGAAGCTTTTAAGTAAGCTGGAAATCGCATGGGGCTTGAGTAAGAAAAATGCATTTGTCCAAATTAAATCAATGCTGAAAGGCAAAAACATAAATTTAGATGTGGTTCATGTTGAGAGGCAAAACAAATGTGAATTCACAAGTTCCCAGTAGCCCCCATCCCTGCATCAAATTCCATCCACACGCTAGTCAAATCATCAAATCACCATTTCACTCCCACTCCATCTGCTCACAATGCCACATCAATGCACACGGCTAAACGTTTAACTTGGCGCACATCACAGCTCTCAGTCTTCAAACAGGCAAAATATACAGGCGGGCGGCACGGTGGCACGGTGGCGCAGCGGTAGAGTTGCTGCCTTACAGCGCTTGCAGCGCCGGAGACCCGGTTCAATCCTGACTACGGGCGCCGTCTGTACGGAGTTTGTACATTCTCCCCGTGACCGCGTGGGTTTTCTCCGAGATCTTCGGTTTCCTCCCACTACTCCAAAGACGTACAGGTTTATAGATAACTTGGCTGTGTATAAGTGTAAATTATCACTAGTGTGCGTGGGGTAGCGTTAATGTACGGGGATCGCTGGTCAGTGTGACTTGGTGGACTGAAGGGCCTGTTTCCGTGCTGTATCTCTAAACTAAACTACAGATAACAATTCTGTTTTATTTAGCACAAATCTTTGTTCATTTCCAATGCCACCTCCACCCCCCCCCTACCCCACCCCCCTTCCCACCAATTGGACTGCCAAACCTTTTAAGCATTTGATAAATGACCTTACTGCTTTGTTGTTTCCTTCAAGAACCCTCGTCTCAGCCTCATTCTCTCGGAACACATCCCACTGGAGTATCTTTGCTATCTTTCAAACGTTGTGGGTTGTAACCTTTTGAAGGTCATCTTCTGAGGCTGTATAATCTTCTGTTATAATTGCATCTTCTGGAACACAAGTGTGAAATAGGCCCCAATGGACACTTACAAGATCTTTTTTAATATCAAATCAGAGACCTCTCGGCGTGTTTGGCTGTTTATTGAGACCGCACAAGAGACACTTTGCCTCGAGTTATTTGACCGGGGCAGGAGGTACGAGCGAGTGTAGCCTGCTGGACAATGAACAAACTTTTAAAGAAATCATGTGAGCCGCTGATTGTCCCAAACAGGCGACAATTTATCTCTTCCCATTTACAAATGAGCTAAACTTAAAGTGCTGGAGTATCTCAGTGTCACAGTGGTAGAGTCACTGCCTCACAGCGTCAGAGACCCGGGTTCGATCCCGACTATGGGCGCCGTCTGTACGGAGTTTGCACATTCTCCCCGTGACCTGCGTGGGTTTTCTCCGGATGCTCTGGTTTCCTCCCACACTCCAAAGACGTACAGGTTTGTAGGTTAATTGGATTAGGTTTTTTTTTAAATGGTAAAGTGTCCCTTGTGTCTAGAGTAGAGCTAAATGTACGTACGGGGTGATCACTGGCTGGTGCAGACTCCGTGGGCCAAAGGGCCTGTTTCTGTGCTGTATCTCTCAAGTCAAGTAAACTCAGCGGGTCAGTCAACATCTGTGGCGGGTATCGATAGATGGCGTCTCAGGTCAGGACTGCACAGTGGCGCAGCGGTAGAGTTGCTGCCTTACAGCGAATGCAGCGCCGGAGACTCGGGTTCGATCTTGACTACGGGCGCCGTCTGTACGGAGTTTGTACGTTCTCCCCGTGACCTGCGTGAATTTTCTCTGAGATCTTCGGTTTCCTCCCACACTCCAAAGACGTACAGGTATGTAGGTTAATTGGCTGGGCAAATGTCCCTAGTGGGTGTAGGATAGTGTTAGTGTGCGGGGATCGCTGGGCAGTGCGGACCCGGTGGGCCGAAGGGCCTGTTTCTGTGCTGTATCTCTAAATCTAAATAGGACCCTCCTTCAGACACCTTCGCTAGATTTCTGAATGCATTCAAGAGAGAGCTAGATAGAGCTCTTAATGATAGCGGAGTCAGGGGGTATGGGGAGAAGGCAGGAACGGGGTAATGATTGAGAATGATCAGCCATGATCACATTGAATGGCGATGCTGGCTCGAAGGGCCGAATGGCCTACTCCTGCACCTATTGTCTATTTGTTTTCTTTATATTACATCGCTGGTTCATTTTGCGATTCACCATCTGATCATTTCATCTCTCCTGTCATCTACCCAGCACAGATCTTTTTTTCTTTTTTTGCAAAACACCTTAGAGATGCTAGAAATCTGAAATAAACATTCGGGATGCTTGTCAAGTCAGTCAGCAGCCGTCAAGAGGGAAACAAGATAAAAAGTTTTAAATCAACGATCTTCACTTTAAGTTCTCTCCGGCCTTAGAATTTAGATTAGTTTAGAGATACAGCGTGGAAACAGGCCCTTCGGCCCATTGAGTCCACACTGACCAACGATCCCCCGAACAGTATTTCTGTGTTGTCCCACACACTGGGGGCAATTTACAGAAGCCAATTAACCTACAAACCTGCAGGTCTTTGGAATGTGGGAGGAAACCAGAGCACCCGGAGAAAATCCCAGTGGTCACAGGGAGAACGTACAAACTCCATGCAGACAGCACACGTGGTCAGGATCGAACCCGGGTCTCTGACACTGTAAGGCAGCAACTCTACCGCTGCGCAACTGTGCGGTCTCAATTGTTTTATTCTAAAGAAGATCTCCAGCATTTCCCAGGCTTGTTAATGATCACTGGAGGTGAAATGCTAACTCTGTTCCCCCTTCCTGTGGCACACAACCCGTTGTGAAGATCCAGCATCAGCCAGATGCCAAACACTTAAACATCCCCCCCCCCCTTCCCATTCCGACCTTTCTGTCCTGGGTATTTATTCACAAAATGCTGGAGTAACTCAGCAGGTCAGGCAGCATCTCGGGAGCGAAGGAATGGGTGACATTTTGGGTCGAGACCCTTCTTCAGACTTTCTGTCCTGAGCATCCTCCACTGTCTGAGTGAGGCCAAACCCAAATTGGAGGAACAGCATCTCATATTTCGCTTGGGCAGCTTACATCCCAGTGGTGGAGTTGCTTTACATCCTCCTCGTCCACCCTGGGTAGCTCTACAGGACTGGCAAAACTTGCAGCAAAGCGTCAACTACGATACTCTGAAGCACCAATTGCCACTTTTAATTGTTGTAGTTGACATACGAAAGAAGAACCCAGTGGTATGATTATTTATTTCTCTAACTTCAAGTAACCCTTGCATCCCCTCTCTCTCCGTCCCTCCTCCACCCTGGTTTCAGTGTCATTCTGCTGACTTTCAATATTTGCATCACCTTTCCAACAGCCAACAATGAACCATTGTGGGCTCCACCGTTCCTTGATCATTGGCTCTAAGTGTAGGAAGGAACTGCAGATGCTGGTTTAAACCGAAGATAGACACAAAATGCTGGAGTAACTCAGCGGGTCAGGCAGCATCTCTGGAGAGACGGAATGGGTGGTGTTTCGGGTCGAGACCCTTCCTCGGACTGTACATTTGTTCTATGTACCTTCTGTATCTCTCGTTTCCCTCTCCTCCTGACTCTCAGACTTGAAGAAGGGTCTCGACCGAAACATTGCCTATTCCCTTTCTCCAGAGACGCTGCCTGACCTGCTGAGCTAGACCCAGTTCGTGTCCATTTTCAGTTTCACTTCACTTCTGACCAAAGCTCTTCTGTTCAGCGTTTACAGGGGTCAGCTGTTGCACAAGAGATACAATCAAACGACAGTGAGGCCCAGCGCAAATTGGAGGAACAGCAGCTCATATTTCGCTTGGTCAATTTACACCCCAGCGGTATGAACATTGACTTCTCTAACTTCAGGTAGTTCCTCTTTCCCCCTCTATCCCCTCCCCGTTCCCAGTTCTCCCTCTAGTCTTCCTGTCTCTGACTACATCCTATCTTTGTCCCACCCCCTCTCGACATCAGTCTGAAGAAGGGTCTTGACCCGAAACGTCACCCATTCCTTCTCTCCTGAGATGCTGCCTGGCCCGCTGAGTTACTTCAGCATTTTTTTGGCTACCTTCGATTTAAACCAGCATCTGCAGTTTTTTCCCCCTGCAGATCCTGGAGTGTTCTGACTGATAGCCTGAAGGGTGAGCAGATAATTAGACAACACTCCTAATACCTCCACATCTCCAACCCACTCTTGAACCTTGCAATCCTAGCTAATTTAGACTGTTACACTTAATAGTTCAATTTTCAACATAATGCTTTTGAAACCAGATTAATATGGCCTCATTTTGTTGAAAGCCTTTCAGAAGTGCATCAAGTAATTGTTGTTGAGATGTATGTATGTTCTTTATTTCCTCCATTTCGCATGCAAATTATGCTGGATTATTAGATACAAGCCTATAAAATTCTAATGCTTCTACCTTGTGACATTTCACCTGCTTCTGAAACAAAACATTTCGTCCAATTTTTCAAATTGCCCTTCAATACTTTCAAACAGGACTATTAGCAACAAATAGTTTAGAAAGTAGCGAGGAAAGCAATGGATTTATCAGACATCTGCTGTCAAATGCAACCAGATTGTTGAAATAAAAAAGAATTGTGCCTGCCAGCAATATAGTAAAACAAGCTTGCAAAGTCTTGAAGAAAACACTAACGTTAGTTGTTATTATCCTTCCTTAGTCAGAAGGTGGTGAATCTGTGGAATTCACTGCCACAGACGGCTGTGGAGGCCAAGTCAATGGATATTTTTAAGGCGGAGATTGATAGATTCTTGATTAGTACGGGTGTCAGCGGTTATGGGGAGAAGGCAGGAGAATGGGGTTGAGGGGGAAAGATAGATCAGCCTTGATTGAATGGCAGAGTAGACCTGATGGGCTGAATGGCCTAATTCTGCTCCTAGAACCTATGAGTATTTAATTGGTCAGTGTAAACAGGAGCATTACTCTGTATCTCAAGCCTTTTTTAAAAAGAAGACCATTTATATTGATATCCAAGTTGGATTCCGAGCTGCTGGAAGGATTTGTTTTGTCCAGTTCTGTATTTTTCCTCAATATTTACTTTGGCTTTGATCTCGCATTTCAAAGTAGGATGCCAGCCCCATAAAATTATCCTTGTTCTAATTCAAGGGAATACAAATCAGGTCAGACCGTCTGAAGCAGAGTCCTGACGCAAAACATCATCTATCCATGTTCTTTAGATTTAGATTTAGAGATACAGCGCAGAAACAGGCCCTTCGGCCCACCGGGTCCGCGCCGCCCAGCGATCCCCGCACATTAATACTATCCTACACCCACTAGGGACAATATTTACATTTGCCCAGCCAATTAACCTACAAACCTGTACGTCATTAGAGTGTGGGAGGAAACCGAAGAGTTCGGAGAAAACCCACGCAGGTCACGGGGAGAACGTACAAACTCCGTACAGACGGCGCCCGTAGTCAGGATCGAACCTGAGTCTCCGGTGCTGCATTCGCTGTAAGGCAGCAACTCTACCGCTGCGCCACCGTGCTCAGAGATACCGCCTCACCTGCTGAGTTACTCCAGCACTTTGAATGTTTTTTTTGTATAAACCTGCATCTCCTTAATCTTGGACAACTTGGCCTCCATCTTCACACTCATTGTGGTAGACACTTTTACAAGGAAAATGATTAGTACCCAGGGTGGCACAGTGTTAGAGTTGCTGCCCCCAGTGCCAGAGACCTGGGTTCAGATCATTACCATGGGTGCTGTCTGTACAGAGTTTATACTTTCACCCTGTGACCACGTGGGTTTTCTCCGGGTATTCCGGTTTCCCCCCACACTCCAAAGATGTACAGGTGTGTAGTTTAATTGGCTTTGGTAACATTTTAAATAGTCCCTAGTGTGCGGGATAGTCCTGGAGGTATTTGGGTTGCTCGTTGGTCGCCATTGTCTCGATGGGCTGAAGGGCATGTTTCCATGCTGTATCTCTAAAATCTAAAAGACGAGTACCAGGGCAGGTCAGTATTGAATGGAGAGATAGAAACATAGAAAATAGGTGCAGGAGTAGGCCATTCGGCCCTTCCAGCCAGCACCACCATTCAGTATGATCATGGTCGATCATCCAAAATTAGTACCCCATTCCTGCTTTTTCCCCATATCCCTTGATTCCATTAGCCCTAAGAGCTATATCTAACTCTCTCTTGAATACATCCAGTGAATCGGCCTCCACTGCCTTCTGTGGCAGAGAATTCCACAGATTCACAATACTCTGGGTGAAAAAGTTTTTCCTCATAGATCAAGATAGACTTGAAGGGCAGAATGGCGAACTACCTCTCCCATTTTCTTTTGCGTACAAGGCCTGTCAAAGAATGCTCTTCTCTATAACGCCTTCACATAAAACCAACCTCAGAACCACCAAACGAGATTTCAGAAACCTCCCCATTGCAGTTGCCCAGTTATGACTGCCACTCGGAGTACCTGTAGGGGGCAGCACCCTACTCAGTTAGAGTTGCTGGCACACAGCTCCAGTAACCCAGGTTCAATCCCAACCTCCGGCATTGTCAGTTTGGAGTTTGCACATTAACTAAATGCATTTCATTTGAGTGGTCCATTACCCATCCCCCTCCCCCTCCCCCTTCCCATGGACAGGTGTCCTTTTGGGTTGGAACTGTTCCCAGTCTGAAGGGTCCAAACCCAAAACACCGCCTGTCCATGCCCTCCACAGATGCTGCCTGACGCGGGGAGTTCCTCCAGCACATTGTGCTTTGCCCAAGATTCCAGCATCTGCAGTCCCTTGTATTGCAATAATATCCCATCACCAACCTTAGAGTCCCTTCAGCCCCCTAAGTCCATGCTGATCACCAACTGTATACATGGAGGACGAACCATTTAGGGATGTGGTAGCGGTGTTCCTCCAATTTCCGGTGGGCCTCACTATGGCACTGGCGGAGGCCCATGACAGAAAGGTCAGACTGGGAGTGGGAGGGGGAGTTGAAGTGCTCGGCCACCGGGAGATCCTGGTCCTCCAATTTCCGGTGGGCCGGAAATACCAACCATTTAGTAGGGATGGGAGTTGTATGTATTGGGAGTTGTGATCCATTGTTGAACCAGCCACTGAAGAAGACAAAGTACTCTCCACCTTTAATGAAGGACATTTTGTTGGCAGCTCTGCCTTTGTTCCTCGCATGAATGAACAGCAGCAAGAATCTCCGGGACACTGCGGATTCCATGGTGAATCTTGTGATACAACAGGCTGGCTGGTGGCCAACAGTTTTGAAGGGAACTGCTGGTTTGCCTTTCAGAGAGTCTTAGACAGCAGGTGAAGTCAGTGATGTGAAGGGAGATGTCCTCTTGGTAGCTGGGATCACCATTAACAGAGCGCAGCACATTGAAGCTGGCATTGCACCTGGTTTAGTTTATGTTTAGAGACACAGGGCAGAAACAGGAACTTCAGCCCACCAAGTCCACGCCGACCAGCAATCCCCGCACACTAACACTATCCTACACACCCCAGGGACAATTTACAATTTTACCAAGCCAATCGACCTACAGAGGGGATCTTATTGAAACGTATAAGATTATTAAGGGGTTGGACATGTTAGAGGCAGGAAACATGTTCCCAATGTTGGGGGAGTCCAGAACAAGGGGCCACAGTTTAAGAATAAGGGGTAAGGCCATTTAGAACTGAGATGAGGAAAAGCTTTTTCAGTCAGAGAGTTGTGAATCTGTGGAATTCTCTGCCTCAGAAGGCAGTGGAGGCCAATTCTCTGAATGCATTCAAGAGAGAGCTGGATAGAGCTCTTAAGGATAGCGGAGTCAGGGGGTATGGGGAGAAGGCAGGAACGGAGTGCTGATTGAGAATGATCAGCCATGATCACATTGAATGGCGGTGCTGGCTCGAAGGGCCGAATGGCCTCCTGCTGCACCTATTGTCTATTGTCTATTGTCTAAACCTCTACGTCTTTGGAGTGTGGGAGGAAACCGGAGAAAACCCAAGCATGTCAGGGGAGAACGTACAAACTCCGAACAGACAGCACCCGTAGTCAGGATCGAACCCGGGTCTCTGGTGCTGTGAGGCAGCAACTCTACCGCTGCGCCACCGTGGTCTTTAGTGTTATATATCAAGGCAGATAGGAATAGCAACCAGTGTTAATTGCTAGGGTGCCTCCACCCTGTTAGAAATACATTTAACATTGCACTACAGTGTAAAAGGCAACATTTGAAAGTAGTAATTTTAAAATAAAATGTATGCTTTAAAGAATTGTTCCCCAGTCTAAAGGGTCGAAAATCTAAACGTCGCCTGTCCAAGCCCTCCACAGATGCTGCCTAATGTATCGAGTTCCTCCTGCACATTGTGTTTTGCACAGGATTCCAGCATCTGCAGAAAAACAAGCCCTTTACAGTCAGTCACTGAGTTCTCAGGGGCAGGGCCTGAATCGTAGAGTCATACAGCATGGAAACAGGTTCTTGTGCCCAACTTGCCCATGCTGACCAAGATGCCCCATCTACACGAGTCCCACCTGCCTGCATATGGCCCGTAGGCTTCAAAACTCAAGGCCTCCTTGCTATTCAGAGCTTGTGCCACCACAGCCACCAGCCAGCCAGGAGTCCAAATAGCCAACGTATTTGGTGATGCACCTCCAGGGAAAAGAGGTGCAAGTAAGCAGGGACATCAGGCACCATTCCAGCAGCAAGGCATAAATCAGCCCAATGCCTCGCGCATACTGGAGAACTTCTGAGAGACACAAGAAACTGCAGATGCTGACTTACAAAAAAAAAGAAACAACGTGCAGGAGTAACTCATAGGATCAGGAAGCATCGCTGGGGAACATGGATCAGCACAGTTCCGGTTGGGACCCTTCTTCAGACAGGTACATTGTAGCGACCATAGAGAATGGTCCAGGTCGTCGAACCCTCGGATTGGCCAGCGAGGTCACGTGGGAACGCGACCATGGGGAATGGTCCAGGGAACGACATCGCTGATTGGCCAGCGATGTCAGGTGCGCGTTTGGCGCCCGTTTTAGTCAGTTCGGCGAAGTCTTCAAGGAAGACAGTAAGTTTGTATTGGTTGTCCTGTACCTTGTTGTTTAACTCTGTATTCGTGTATTGCGGCTGCAATAAACTTCGTCTACAACCAACAAGTTTCGGACTCGCCATAACATCACTTATCTATGTGCTTCAGAGATTCCGTCTGACCCACCGAGTTACTTCAGAACTTTGTGCCTTTTTCTGCAGAACTCGTTGACCCAGAACAAACAGGGCTCCAGGTAGGTACATCAGCAGTGTAAGTGCGAGACATTGTTTAGAGATACAGTTTAAGGAAACAAACCCTTTCGGCCTACCGAGTCCTCACCGACCAATAATCACACATACACAAGTTCTATCCTGCACACTAGGGACTAATTACGAGCTACAAAACTGTGCATCTTTGGAATGTGGGAAGAAACCAGAGGAAACCCATGCAGTAGAAACATAGAAAATAGGTGCAGGAGTAGGCCATTCGGCCCTTCGAGCCTGTACGCACCGCCATTCACTATGACCATGGCTGATCATCCAGCTCAGTAGCCTGTACCTGCCTTCTCTCCATACCCCCTGATCCCTTTAGCAAAAAGGGCCACATCTAACTCCCTCTTAAATATAGCCAATGAACTGGCCTCAACTACCTTCTGTGGCAGAGAATTCCACAGACTCACCACTCTCTGTGTGAGTGGTGTCACGGGGAGAACGTACAAACTCCATACAGACACCATCCGTAGTCAGGATTTTTTTAGATTTAGATTTAGATTTAGAGATACAGCGCAGAAACAGGCCCTTCGGCCCACCGGGTCCGCGCCGCCCAGCGATCCCCGCACACTAACACTATCCTACACCCACTGGGGACATTTTTTATATTTTCCCAGCCAATTAACCTACATACCGGCGTACCGGTACGTCTTTGGAGTGTGGGAGGAAACCGGAGAAAACCCACGCAGGTCACGGGGAGAACGTACAAACTCCGTACAGACGGCGCCCGTAGTCAGGATCGAACCTGAGTCTCCGGCGCTGCATTCGCTGTAAGGCAGCAATTCTACCGCTGCGCCACCGTGCCGCTAGGATCAAATCCAATTCTCCAGCGCTCGAAGGCAGAAACCTCCATCACCGTGACCATGTGAGACCCTAAGGTTGTGGAGTGGGACTGATGGATTGATCCATATGCAGTCACCTCGATTTCACTTCTAAACCCTAACCAGGTCAAATCCCATGAGTTTCACTGTGTTTTAGGACTAGCAATTGATCACCACAACCCACATGGGTTAAAGATTGAGGTTTCTTACACATTCCATGCCCCAGAGCAGAGGATTATACACAGTCTATTGGCAACTGCATCTTACGTTCATGCATCACAATTCATAAGTTCATAAGTCTTAGTTTAGTTTAGAGATACAGAAACAGGCCCTTCGGCCCACCAAGTCCGCACTGACCAGAAATCCCCACACATTAACACTATCTTACACACACTAGTGGCAATTTACATTTTTTTAATACCAAGCCAATTAACCTACAAACCTGTACATCTTTGGAGTGTGGGAGGAAACCAAAGATCTCAGAAAAAATCCCACACAGGTCTCGGGAAGAACGTACAAACTCCGTACAGACAGCACCCGTAGTCAGGATCAAACCCAGGTCTCTGGCGCTGTAAGGCAGCTACTCTGCCTCGACACCAGTGTGCCATCATAGGAGCAGAATTAGGCCATTCAGCCCATCAAGTCTATCCGCCATTCAATCATGGCTGATCTATCTCTCCCTCCTAACCCCATTCTCCTGCCTTTTCCACATAACCTCTGACACCCGTACTAATCAAGAATCCACCAATCTCTGTGTTAAATATATCCCTTGACTTGGCCTCCACAGCATTCCTGTGGCAAGGAATTCCACAGGTTCACCACCCTCTGGCTAAAAAAATTCCTCCTCATCTCCTTCCTAAAGGTATGTCAAAATCCAAAATGAAACAGAACATCGTAACTCACTGTGTTTCGTCGAAAGCTCATCACTTGTTGGGGAACTCAATGACCACACTCTACTTAAACCACAAGGGGTAACCGCATGGGTCACTATTACAGCCAACCCACTCTGCATTTCTAGCACTTTCTGTCATCGTCTAGAGTCCAGCTGTTTGGAATTTGACAGAGTGGCCAGCTGCAAATATTGATTACCAAGGGAGTGTCTCTAAATGACACGATCAAACAGAGATGCAACATCCAGATGGACTGTGAAGGCCGGCGCGGTGGCGCAGTGATGGAGTCGCTGCCTCACAGCGCCAGAGACCCGGGTTCGATCCCGACTACGGGTGCTGTCTGAACGGAGTTGGTACCTTCTCCCCTTGATCTACGTGGGTTTTCTCCGGGTGCTCCGGTTTCCTCCCACACTCCAAGGATGAGCAGGTTTGGAGGTTAATTGGCTTCGGTAAACTGTAAATGTTCCCCCGGCGTGTAGGATACTGCTGGTGTACAGGATGGTCGCTGGTCAGCGCAGATTCAGTGGGCAGATGTGGGTTGTTTCCACGCCGCAGGTCCAAAGTCTAAAGTATAGGAAGCCATCTACAAACAGTCCACCCACACTGCTGACACAAAGACGTTTCCTGGCCATTTGCAGAAGAGCTACAGCAATGAACAACCAAGCCTCTGAGTCTATAAGGATATGTGTTGCCCCCACGACTAGCTGTTGATCAACAAATGATTGTGGGCTAACACAGCTGCCAACACGCTGAGAAAACTCTCATCTAGTCTCATTACATTCGCTCATTGTAAACAGTACTGCAAATGTCTTATAGAGTCAAAGAGTCATTGTCATAGTCAGTGTGGAAACATGCCCTTCGGCCCAACTCGCCCACACCAGCCAACAATGTCCCAGCTACCCTAGTCCCACTTGCCTGCGCTTGGTCCATAACCCTCCAAACCTGTCCTATCAGCACGGTGGCGCAGCGGTAGAGTTGCTGCCTTACAGCGAATGCAGCGCCGGAGACTCAGGTTCGATCCTGACTACGGGCGCCGTCTGTACGGAGTTTGTACGTTCTCCCCGTGACCTGCGTGGGTTTTCTCCGAGATCTTCGGTTTCCTCCCACACTCCAAAGACGTACAGGTATGTAGGTTAATTTGCTGGGCAAATGTAAAAATTGTCCCTAGTGTGTGTAGGATAGTGTTAATGTGTGGGGATCGCTGGGCGGCCCGGACCCGGTGGGCTGAAGGGCCTGTTTCCGCGCTGTATCTCTAAATCTTAAAAAAAAATCCATGTACCTGTCCAACTGTTTCTTAAACGATGGGATAGTCCCAGCCTCAACTACCTCCTCTGGCAGCTTGTTCTATACACCCACCACCCTTTGTGTGAAAATGTTACCCCTCAGACTCCTATTAAATATTTTCCCCTTCACTTTGAACCTATGTCCTCTGGTCCTCGATTCCCCTACTCTGGGTAAAAGACTCTGTGCATCTACCCGATCTATTCCTCTCCATTTCAATGCGAGACCGCACCTGGAGTACTGTGTGCAGTTTTGGTCTCCAAATTTGAGGAAGGATATTCTTGCTATTGAGGTCGTGCAGCGTAGGTTTAATAGGTTAATTCCCGGAATGGCGGGACTGTCATATGTTGAAAGACTGGAGCGACTAGGCTTGTATACACTGGAATTTAGAAGGATGAGAGATCTTATCGAAACGTCTAAGATTATTAAGGGGTTGGATACGTTAGAGGCAGGAAACATGTTCCCAATGTTGGGGGAGTCCAGAACAAGGGGCCACAGTTTAAGAATAAGGGGTAGGCCATTTAGAACTGAGATGAGGAAAAACTTTTTCAGTCAGAGAGTTGTGAATCTGTGGAATTCTCTGCCTCAGAGGGCAGTGGAGGCCAATTCTCTGAATGCATTCAAGAGAGAGCTAGATAGGGCTCATAAGGATAGCGGAGTTAGGGGGTATGGGGAGAAGGCAGGAACGGGGTACTGATTGAGAATGATCAACCATGATCACGTTGAATGGTGTTGCTGGCTCAAAGGGCCGAATGGCCTCCTCCTGCACCTATTGTCTATTGATATATTTTCAAGCATTTATCAGAGAGTCAGCTGCCTCACATTTTGGGAAAATAAGTTGTGCAGAATCACTTCTCCAGCCCCTCCCATTCCTTTGACAATTATCCGACATCTTTATGCTCTGGTTGTCGACCTTCCCATATGCATGGTGAGCAGGGAGAGATCTTTCAACGGGCTTTGAGATGTGTGATCCTCGCTTCCCTTCACCTTGAGGAAGAAGGTTGTTTAGCATCATTGATATTTAATGAGGCTGGAGCTATGAAATAAACATCCTTTGCCGCAAACAATACGGTGTCAAAAGCTGTACCCTATGATACGCATAACTCTTGCATGCGCAAATGCAATATATAATACAGGTGACTAGGAATTCTGACGAGGGCAATGTATTCTCAGCCCAAGAGGATATCTTTATTAAAACTGATATGAAGCACCACCAAAGCAATTCTCCAACACATCTCAGTTTCAAAGCTGATGGCACATTCGCACAGTGGTTCATGCAGGAGAAGGCCAGAACCCTGGCGGGAGGGATTGACCTAGCGAGGACGATTGGGTAGGCCGGGTAAGGCGAGGATCAACGGGCCATGGGTCGATGTGCCGGGTTCGAGACATTTGTGGAGAGGGCCACTGGTAGGGTTCACAATTGTCCCGTATTAGCCGGGACATCCCGTATTTTGGGCTAAATTGGTTTGTCCCGTACGGGACCGCCCTTGTCCCGTATTAGGCCCGGGGGGGCACTGTAGGCCTGGACGCTGTAGGTCCGGACAGTGTAGTAGGGAAAAAAACTGCAGATGCTGGTTAAAATCTGTGTCTACCTTCCGGACAGTTTAGGCCCAGACAGTGTAGGTCTGGAGGCCCCAGCGCGGCCTAACGGAGGTTGCGTAGCAATCCGCCCTCCCCCCCCGGCCCGGGCGGCCGCCGTTGGTGGAGCGGGAGCACGTGGCCGCTGGCTGGGTGAGGTCACGTGGGCCGGTGGCCGGTGATGTCACCTTGTCCCGTATTTGGGAGTGAGGAAGTTGGCAACCCTGGAGGAGAGTGACCGTGGTCAGTTCTACCTCGCCCTCAAGGTCGGCTGAGGGAGGCGTCCCAGGGGCACAAAGGTGAACGGGGGAGGAGAGGGACGTGGGTTCGATGATCGGTCCTCACGTCCAAGGAAGGGCGATGGCTGGAGGTCCTTCAACAGCCTGGATCGGGCAACACTCACAACAACTAGAGAGCGGACTGGACTTTGAAAATGGCGCCAAATCATGGCGCCTCTTGCACGCGGGATCAGCGGACTATCTCAGCACACTCGCTAATCAGGGAAGTGCTTAGGTAGACACACAATGCTGGAGTAACTCAGCGGGTCATGCAGCATCTCACCCGTTGAGTTACTCCAGCCTTGTGTGTCTACCTTGGAATTTAACCAGCATCAGCAGTTTTTTTTAGCTACAGGGATATGCTTAGGTATGGCAATACTCTACTGGACTGAAAAAGTTTTTCCTCATCCCATTTGGAACTGAGACGAGGAAAAACCTTTTTCAGTCAGAGAGTTGTGAATCTGTGGAATTCTCTGCCTCAGAAGGCAGTGGAGGCCAATTCTCTGAATGCATTCAAGAGAGAGCTGGATAGAGCTCTTAAGGATAGCGGAGTCTGGGGGTATGGGGAGAAGGCAGGAACGGGGTACTGATTGAGAATGATCAGCCATGATCACATTGAATGGCGGTGCTGGCTCGAAGGGCCGAATGGCCTCCTCCTGCACCTATTGTCTATTGTCTATTGACTGTTTGTAAGAAAATAATTTCACTGTGCATTAGCACATGTGACAATAAAGCACCATTGAACCATTTAACAGTGGAAGAGAAACAGAGTTAGCTCCATGTCTTTCCCCACAGGTGCACCTTAACCACCTGAGTATTTCGAGGACTCTATGTTTCAATTCTGGATGGTTTATTGTTCTTTTCCGTAGGTGCTGCCCGGCCTGCTGTGTACTCCCAGCATTTTCCAGTTTTATTTTATACATTCATCGAGCCTGGTATGCATAACTCAAAACTTAATAATGTGTATATTCTGGAAGATGTTTTTAATTGCTCATCTATCTTGGGGGATCAAGGGTAAACTTCACATTTGAGCAAATGAGCCGGCGTCGAGTGAAGATAATATAAATACAAGGGACTGGAAATTTCACAGTGTGTCGCTATGTTTTTATGCCTTTTGCAAAAAGATTTAATCTAAAAATCTGATTGCTAAAGGCCATCATGCCTTTAATGTGCAGGGCACGTAATCTGCAGGATTTATGCTCAATAATTTGTGTATATAGTATTTGAGCGAGGCTTCGCTTGTCTCCTTACTTAAAAAACATACATTGCCATCGAGAGAGCACAAGAGACGATTGTGCAGGAAGGAACTGCAGGTGCAGTTGGGGAAGTCCAGAACCAGGGGTCACAGCTTAAGGATAAGGGGGAAGTCTTTTAGGACCGAGATGAGAAAACATTTCTTCACACAGAGAGTGGTGAGTCTGTGGAATTCTCTGCCACCGAAGGTAGTTGAGGGTAGTTCATTGGCTATATTTAAGAGGGAGTTAGATGTGGCCCTTGTGGCTAAAGAGATCAGGGGGTATGGAGAGAAGGCAGGTACAGGTTACTGAGCTGGATGATCAGCAATGATCATATTGAATGGCAGTGCAGGCTCGAAGGGCCGAATGGCCTACTCCTGCACCTATTTTCTATGTTTCTATGCTGGTTTTAACCGAAGATAGACACAAAATGGTGGAGTAACTCAGCGGGACAGGCAGCATCCCTGGAGTGAAGGAACGGGTGACTTTTCGGGTCGAGACCCTACTTCAGAAGGGTCTCGACCCGAAACGCCACCCGTTCCTTCGCTCCAGAGACGCTGCCTGTCGCACAGCGAAGATTCTCCAGCCTGCTTCTGGTCCACCCCATTACAGGAAGGATGTGGAGGCTTTGGGGAATAGACAATAGGCTGATCATTCTCAATCAGTACCCCGTTCCTGCCTTCTCCCCATACCCCCTGACTCCGCTATCCTTAAGAGTTCTATCTAGATCTCTCTTGAATGCATTCAGAGGGTCCAGGAATGGTCCAGAGGAGGTGTACCAGAATGATGCCAGGATTAGGGGGCATTAGCCACAGGGAAAGGTTGGACAGACTTGGATTGTTTTCTCTTTCAAGCCTTAGGTTGAGGGGAGACCCAGTGGAAGTTTATAAAATTATGAAAGGCATAGATGGGTTAGATAGTCTGAAGAAAGGTCTCAACCCGAAACGCCACCCATTCCTTGTCTCTCGAGACGCTGCCTGACCCGCTGAGTTACTCCAGCATTGTGTGTCTACCTTAGATAGTCAGAACCTGTCTTCCAAGGTGGAAATGTCAAAGACTAGAGGACAGGACACTGCTTTAAGGTGAGAGGGGCAAAGTTTAAAGGAGAAGTGGGGGGGACGGGGGGGGGGGGGGGGGGGGGGGACCAAGGGTGGTGAGTGTCAGGTAACATATTGCCCAGGGTGATGGTGGAGACAGATATGGCAGTACTATTTAAAAGTATTTTGGATAAGCACATGTATATTCAGAGAATGGAGGAACATGCCTCACATTCAGGTAGAGGAGATTAGGCATCATGTTCAGAGTGGACACTGTGGGCCAAAGGACTTGTTACTGTATAGTCTTGTTCTATGTTCTATTTCTATGATCACTGGCACTGTCTCAGAATAAGAGCTAGGCCATTTGGGACTGAAGGTGAGGAGACATCTCTTCACTCAGTAGCTCTGAAATTCTCGACCTCAGAGGACCGTCAAGCCTCGAACGGCGTAACTGAGAACAAAGTGGAGACCCCAGTGTGGGGGGTGGGGTGGGGGGTGAATCACGAATTGAGGGGGACCCAGGGGAGGGAAAGAAGAAGGTATGAGTACATTTTGTAAGAAAAAAACTGCAGATGCTGGTTAAAATCGAAGGTAGGCACACAATGCTGGAGTAACTCAGCGGGTCAGGCAGCATCTCGGGAATGAAGGAATGGGTGACGTTTTGGGTCGAGACCCTTCTTCAGTCTCGCGAGATGCTGCCTGACCCAGAGTTACTCCAGCATTGTGTGTCTACCTTAATACATTTTGTGACTTTGTCGGTGACTCTTGTGTGTATTTTGTCAGCAAAAACAAAGAATTTCACTGCCAGGTACAGGTGACAATAAAGTATCATCATTGTAAGGTCATAAGTGATAGGACTAGAATTAAACCATTCGGCCCATCAAGTCCACTCCACCATTCAATCATGGCTGATCTATCTCTCCCTCCGAACCCCATTCTCCTGCCTTCTCCCCATAACCTCTGACACTCGTAGTAATCAAGTCAAGTCAAGTCAATTTATTTGTATAGCACATTTAAAAACAACCCACGTTGACCAAAGTGCTGTACATCTGACCAGGAAAAAAAAGAAACATACAGTGGCAGGCAGCCAAACACAACGGCGCGGCCATCTTGAACAAAATGTTAATTCAATCACCCACAGTCCAACAATAAAAGCACTAAACAGGCACCCAAAATTACCCAACCCCAAAAACCCCCCAAAACACAGTCCAACAATAAAAGCATTAAATAGGCATTCAAATCACACACCCCAAAACCCCCAAAAACACAGTCCAACAATAAAAGCATCAAACAGGCACTCAAACCACCCAACCCCAAAAACACACAAAAAAGAAACATCCATCAAAGAAACATCCATCACAGTGAGTCTCCTCCAGTCCTCTCTCTCCTCACTGTGATGGAAGGCCACAATGTCTTTCCCTTCTCCTGCTGTCCTATCTATCTATCTTCTGCTTAATAATATCCCTTGACTTGGCCTCCACAGCCTTCCTGTGTGCCGTCATAGGAGCAGAATTAGGCCATTCAGCCCATCAAGTCTATCTGCCATTCAATCATGGCTGATCTATCTCTCCCTCCTAACCCCATTCTCCTGCCTTTTCCACATAGCCCCTGACACTCGTACTAATCAAGAATCCATCGATCTCTGCTTTAAATATATCCCTTGACTAGGCCTCCACAGCATTCTGTGGCAATGAATTCCACAGACTCACCACCCTCTGACTAAAGAAATTCCTCCTCATCTCCTTCCTAAAGGTACGTCAAAATCCAAAATTAAACAGAACATCATAACTCACTCAGCCACATTTATTCAAAACCGGTTGAGGCACCTTTGGCAGCGATTACAGCCTCAAGTCTTCTTGGGTATGACGCTACAAGCTTGGCACACCTGTATTTGGGTAATTTCTCCCATTCTTCTCGGCCTGAAGAAGGGTCTCAGTCTGAAGAAGGGTCTCGACCCGAAACGTCACCCATTCCTTCTCTCCTGAGATGCTGCCTGACCCTTTGAGTTACTCCAGCATTTTGTGAATAAGTACATTTCAGGGTATTAAGGAAATTAAGGGATGTGGGGATATGGGGAGCTGAGGTGGAAGATCAGCCACGGTATTGAAGGACCAGCAGTCCTATTCCTTTTATCCAGAGATGCCGTCTGTCCCGCTGAGTTACTCCAGCATTTTGTCTTTTTTCGGTTTAAACCAGCATCTGCAGTTCCTTCCTGCACAGTGCACCTGCTAGGCTCGAACCAGGCAGAAACTATCAGACGCACATTGGGAAGCAAGCTACTGAAATAAGGAACGCTGGAAATACTCAGCGGGTCAGGCAGGATTGCTGAGGCGACATGCAATTGAAGTTTCAATTTGAAACACGAAGTGGAGTTCTTTCTCCAGAGACGCTGCCTGATTTGCAGAGTACTTCCAGCAATCTCAGCTATTTCCCACAGACAGTAACACATCAGGCCATTTTGTTCTAGGTAGCAATTTAACAAGATTTAATTTCATCTGCAAAAATCCGGGTCCCTCTCTGGAGATATAAATTCACATGTGCATTACAAATGATCAAACACTTTAAATCAGATGAAAAATATTAATGGTGATTATAACTTTACTGCATTTTATTACCCATGAAATCAGCAAAATTTAATTTACTTCACATGTACAATTTTCTCGGGAATTTTTATAGCTTGATTAAATGAGATGATGAAATACATTGTCTCTCTTTCACTCCTTTAAAGCAGCATTGATATCTGTTCTGCACTAAGTGGATTTTCAACCTAATATTTTCTCAGTCAAAGACCAACCTTACCTGCCCCGAAGGGATCACAAAATGCTGCAGTAACTCAGCAGGTCAGGCAGCATCTAGGAAAGAGGGAATGGGTGACGTTTCGGGTCGAGACCTACCCCGAATGTCAGTGTGAAGCAGCAATTTCTCAGTGTTGCTAGGGTATGGCTAATCCCAAATAGCAAAAATAGCAAAAATAAGGGCGGCACGGTGGCGCAGCGGTAGAGTTGCTGCCTTACAGCGAATGCAGCGCCGGAGACTCAGGTTCGATCCTAACTACGGGTGCTGTACTGTAAGGAGTTTGTACGTTCTCCCCGTGACCTGCGTGGGTTTTCTCCGAGATCTTCGGTTTCCTCCCACACTCCAAAGACGTACAGGTATGTAGGTTAATTGGCTGGGTAAATGTAAAAATTGTCCCTAGTGTGTGTAGGATAGTGTTAATGTGCAGGGATCGCTGGGCGGCGCGGACTTGGTGGGCCGAAAAGGCCTGTTTCCGCGCTGTATCTGAAATATGAAATAAAATAATATGAAATTGCAAATTGACTTCATCTTTTTTTTTGTAAGAAAATAACTGCAGATGCTGGTACAAATCGAAGGTATTTATTCACAAAATGCTGGAGTAACTCAGCAGGTCAGGCAGCATCTCAGGAGATGGATCTTTTCAGGATCTTTTTTTTGTGGGGTATTGACTAAAATAATGAGTTTATGCTTCAGTTTTCATGTTCATAAGTGATAAGCGCAGAATTAGACCTTTCGACCCATCAAGTCTACTCCGCCATTCAATCATGGCTGACCTATCTCTCCCTCCTAACCCTAATCTCCTGCCTTCTCCCCATAACCCCTGACACTCGTACTAATCAAGAATCTATCTATCTCTGCCTTAAAAATATCCATTGACTTGGCCACCACAGCCTTCTGTGGAAATGAATTCACCACCCTCTGACTAAAGGAATTCCTCCTCATCTCCTTCCTAATGGGAACGTCCTTTAATTCTGAGGCTATGACCTCCCGTCCTAGACTCTCCCACTAGTGGAAACATCCTCTCCACATCCACTCTATCCAGGCCTTTCACTGTTCATTCACTTTCAATAAGGTCCCCCCTCACTTCCTTTTAAACTCCAGTGAGGAATGTGGAATCCACTGTGATGGATGTTTATGTTAACTTTTATGTGGTTGTGTGTCTTGTTTTTTTTCACTTAGTGTGGCTGTATGGTCACTCAAATTTCACTGTACCTTAATTGGTACATGCGACAATAATAGGCGTCTCGGTGGCGCAGCGGTAGAGTTGCTGCCTTCCAGCGCTTGCAGCGCCCCGGAGACCTGGGTTCGATCTCGACCTGCGTGGGTTTTCTCCGAGATCTTCAGTTTCCTCCCACATTCCAAAGGCGTACAGGTTTGTAGGTTAATTAGACAATAGACAATAGGTGCAGGAGTAGGCCATTCGGCCCTTCGAGCACATTCAATGTGATCATGGCTGATCATTCTCAATCAGTACCCCGTTCCTGCCTTCTCCCCATACCCCCTTGATATAATTGGCTTGGTATAAGTGTCAGATTGTCCCTAGTGTGTGTTAGGGTAGCGTTGGCGGCACGGTAGCGCAGCGGTAGAGTTGCTGCTTTACAGCGAATGCAGCACCGGAGACTCAGGTTCGATCCTCACTACGGGTGCTGCACTGTAAGGAGTTTGTACATTCTCCCCGTGACCTGCGTGGGTTTTCTCCGAGATCTTCGGTTTCCTCCCACACTCCAAAGACGTACAGGTATGTAGGTTAATTGGCTGAGTAAATGTAAAAATTGTCCCTAGTGGGTGTAGGATAGTGTTAATGTACGGGGATCACTGGGCGGCACGGACTTGGAGGGCCGAAAAGGCCTGTTTCCGGCTGTATATATATGATATGATATGATATGATAATGTGCGTGGATCACTGGCCTGTGCTGACTCGGTGGGCCAAAGGGCTTGTTTCAACGCTGTATCTTTAAACTAAACTAAAAATAAACCTTGAAACCTTGAGTGCAGGCCATTGCCCATCAAACCCTCGTTATACGTTGACCCACTCATTCCTGTTGCCCGAAACCTCCGCTGTTTCTGCTGCACATGGGGTCTACCCCCTACCCCCCAACTCATCAATGGTTTGTATGTACTCACCACTATATTTGTAACGTCAGGTCTAATAAAAACCTGCGTTTCTAAATGCTGCTTTGATTTAGCAGTGATCAGCAGGAGATTTACAGCACTGGATCTAATGACTTCCTTATTGCTCGATAAGGAAAAATGATCATGAAAGGCGGTTTTAATTGTTTTAAAATGTCACCAAATTCTCCTGTGCCATCTGAACATTTTTTTATACAGCAGGGAAACAGGCCCTTCAGCCCAACTCGTCCATGCCTAACTCGTCCTAATCTGAGGAAAGACATTCTAGCCTTAGAGGGAGTACAGAGAAGGTTCACCAGATTGATCCCTGGAATGGCAGGACTTTCATATGAAGAAAGATTGGATAGACTAGGCTTATACTCGCTGGAATTTAGAAGACTGAGGGGGGATCTTATTGAAACATATAAAATTCTTAATGGGTTGGAGAGGCTAGATGCGGGAAGATTGTTGGGGAAGTCCAGAACCAGCTTAAGGATAAGGGGGAAGTCTTTTAGGACCGAGATGAGAAAACATTTCTTCACACAGAGAGTGGTGAGTCTGTGGAATTCTCTGCCACAGAAGGTAGTTGAGGCCAGTTTATTGGATATATTTAAGAGGGAGTTAGATGTGGCCCTTGTGGCTAAAGGGATCAGGGGGAGAAGGCAGGTACAGGTTACTGAGCTGGATGATCAGCCATGATCATATTGAATGGCGGTGCAGGCTCGAAGGGCCGAATGGCCTACTCCTGCACCTATTTTCTATGTTTCTATGTTTCTATGCCGACCAAGTTGCCCATCCAAGAGAGGCACACCCCCAAATCTTTCCGATCCACATTCAAGTATCTTTTAAACGTCGTAATTGTACCCGCCTTTCCCACTTCATTTGACAGCTCATTCCATATACGTACCACTCTCTGCACAAAGGCTGCCCCTCAGGCCCCTTGTAAATCTTTTCTCTCTCACTTGAAACCTATGCCCTCTAATTTTGAGCACCTCTAACCTGGGGAAACGCCTCAGACACATGGATTTGCAGGGAAGGGAGGGGTATGTATCATGTGTGGGCATATGAGGTTAGTTTGTCTTGGCATCACGTTGGGCAGTGCCGTTGTGGGCCGAAGGGCCTGTTCCTGTGCTGTATTATTCTATGTTCTCTATCTATGTCTTCATCGAGTCATAGTCATAGTCATAGAAACATAGGATCATAGAAAATAGGTGCAGGAGTAGGCCATTCGGCCCTTCGAGCCTGCACCGCCATTCAATATGATCATGGCTGATCATCCAACTCAGTATCCCGTACCTGCCTTCTCTCCATACCCCCCTGATCCCTTTAGCCACAAGGGCCGCATCTAACTCCCTCTTAAATATAGCCAATGAACTGGCCTCAACTACCTTCTGTGGCAGAGAATTCCACAGATTCACCACTCTCTGTGTGAAGAAAAACGTTCTCATCCCGGAAAACAGGCCCTTTGGTCCATCTTGCTCGTACTGACCAACATGCCCCCATCTACTCTAGTCCCACCTACCTCTGCCTTAAAAATATCCATTGACGTCCTCCACAGCCTTCTGTGGGCATGAATTACACAGATTCACCACCCTCTGACTAAAGAAATTCCTCCTCATCTCCTTCCTAAAGTAATATACTTTAGGGCTCATGTCCCTCTAAACCTGTCACATCCATGTACCTGTTTAAATGTTTCTTAAACATTCATGATTTTATGAATCTCTATAAAGTCACCCCTTGTAACTCAACCTCTCTCCAAACACCTATTATATCCTCTTGCAAGATTCGTGCAAGTAATCGGACGTACAGCACCGTGTTTACTAGGTTTACGAGGTTAACTCCCGTAATGGCGGGGCTGTCATATGTTGAAAGACTGGAGCGACTAGGCTTGTATACACTGGAATTTAGAAGGATGAGAGGGGATCTTATCGAAACATATAAGATTATTAAGGGGTTGAACACTTTAGAGGCAGGAAACATGTTCCAAATGTTGGGGGAGTCCAGAACCAGGGGCCACAGTTTAAGAATAAGGGGTAGGCCAGAACAGAGATGAGGAAAAACTTTTTCAGTCAGAGAGTTGTGAATCTGTGGAATTGACTGCCTCAGAAGGCAGTGGAGGCCAATTCTCTGAATGCATTCAAGAGAGAGCTAGATAGAGCTCTTAAGGATAGCGGAGTCAGGGGGTATGGGGAGAAGGCAGGAACGGGGTACTGATTGAGAATGATCAGCCATGATCACATTGAATGGCGGTGCTGGCTCGAAGGGCCGGTTGGCCTCCTCCTGCACCTATTGTCTATTGTCTATTGTGTTCTTGTGTCTACTCGATACGATCCATCCCTCCCTGAGCTAGTTTTCGTCGATCAAGAGCCTGCGATTTCTCCCAAGACTGATTTCCTTTAGCATGTACGGCACCGATGATTTACTCGAATGGATGTTTAATAAACTGATGTTCGACGATGTATTAAAAAGGGTGGACCATGAAATCAATGTGTACCAAATACGAGAGGCGCCACTCTGCCAAGTCCCGACGCATTGTCGGTTAACGCGGCCACACTCACACTGACACGAAACACAACCACTTGGCTCGAAGAGGCTGCGCTCAAAAAAACAGAAAGCGCGGGTTTGTTTGGTTGCCGTGTCTTTCTCTTCCGATGTAGCTGCCCCCAGGTTTCAATGGCCCTGAGGCAATCTCTAACACATTGTCCAAATGCCAGCTCCCACTGCCAGCCCGAATAGTAAGGGCTATCATGGTCTTACGTCAAGGGACCAGTGAGGTTGCACAGAATTCTGTCCCCAGCTGATGTACCTTCTGATGTGCCAAGTGGTTGGTAATTGAGGGAAAGGATCCTGGCTCACTTCCCTCCAACATAACGCCCAAGTGCCTCTGACCATTTAGCTGGTTTGTTTCGCTTATTATCGCACATATGCCCAGCGAGATAAACTAGGATCGTGGGCACGAATTCTTTGGATGAGAATCTTGTGGTAGGATCCTCATCTGAAGCATACAGACACAGGTCCAGAGGAGGTTTACCAGAATGATCCCAGGGATGATTGGGTTAACGTATGATGAGCATTTGACGGCTCTGGGCTTGTACTCGCTGGAGTCTCGAAGGATGAGGGGGTGACCTCGTTGAAACTTGCCGAACAGTGAAAGTCCTGGGAAGAGTGAATGTGGAGAGGATATTTCCACTAGTGGGAGCGTCTAGGACCAGAGGCCACAGCCTCAGAATTAAAGGATATTTCTTTAGGAAGGAGATGAGGAGGAATTTGTTTAGTCAGAGGGTGGTGAACCTGTGGAATTCATTGCCGCAGAAGGCTGTGGAGGCCGAGTCAATGGTCATTTTAAAGGCAGAGATAGATAGATTCTTGATTAGAATGGGTGTCAAGGGTTATGGGGAGAAGGCAGGAGAATGGGGCTGAGGGAAAGATAGATCAGCCATGATTGAATGGTGGAGTAGACCTGATGGGCCGAATGGCCTATTTCTGCTAATTTTGGGCAGCACGGTGGCGCAGCGGTAGAGTTGCTGCCTTACAACGCCAGAGACCCGGGTTCAATCCCGACCACGGGTGCTGTCTGTGTGGGTTTATACCTTCTCCCCGTGACCTGCGTGGGTTTTCTCCGAGATCTTCGGTTTCCTCCCACACTCCAAAGAAGTACAGGTTTGTAGGTAAATCTGGCTTGGTGAATGTAAATGTAAAAACTGACCCGTGTGTGTGGGATCATGTTAATGTGCGGGGATCGCTGGTCGGCGCGGACTTGATGGGCCGAAGGGCCTGTTTCCGCACTGTATCTCTAAACTGAAACTAAACTAAACTGCTCCTGTCACATAGTGCAGGAGAATAGAGAACCCGAGGACATAGGTTTAGGGTGAGGGGGAAAGATTGAATGGGAATCTGAGGGGTAATTTTATTTCGGAGTCACGTGAGTGACTACGTGAAGACCCCGTCCAGCACGCATGCGCGACATTAGCGTTCATGCAGTGCACCCGCGACGAACGGGAGTTCAAGGTGCTCCCGCTACAATTTAAAAAGTCGGGCCGACAGGTAAGTTCTACCGTGGCCGTGAGTATTTTCTCTGTGGTCTGCTTTAGGTCCCAAGATGAGCAAGACCAGAGGAAAGAAATTTGCAGCTCGCCCCCGTTCGTCTTCCGTTGAGGAACGTTCTTTGGAGGGGGGGCAAGAGGCGGCAGCAACTACCGAGCCGAGCCCAGCACCGCTAGTGCAGCCTGAGCAGCGAGCTGGAGGTACCTGCAGCCAGAACCGGGCGGTAGTATCCGACGATTCGGATGAAGATGCCACACCGCTCCAGAGCGGCACTGGCAGCCGCCTAAGCCGAATGGAACGGCTTATGGAGCAAATGCTCCAGCGAGATCTGCTGAGAGAGCAGCAGCAGACTCGCCAAGGGAGCCCAGGTACTCCCGCAGTGCCCTTTACGGCACTGGCCATTGCCTCACCTTCTTTTGAAGGCAGCATTGGCGACCAGGTCTGGGCTGGTCAAGAAGAGGGGTTGTTGGCTGAAGATGTCCGGAGTACGCAGAGTGTACAGGATCAGGAAGAGCTGCTGGGTGTGGTCAACCGCTACGTGGTCATTCCACGAGGGGGTCGGCCTTTAGAGCCGAAACTTGCAGCCAGCATTGACCACCTGTCCTCAAAACCCCTACAAGAACGGGTGGTCAATGAGGCTCTTGAGCTATATACAGCCCCAGAAAATTGTACATCATTAAATGTACCAGCTGTAAACAGCCAAATTTGGGGACATTTGGGGCAGAACATCAGGAACCTGGAGTTGAAGCTCCAGAAAATCCTTAATCTCCTGACTGCAGGGATAACATCATATGCTCGGTCCATTGATGGTGTGGACATCTCCACAAATCAGCAAGATACATTAGCTCTGCTGTGCACCACTCAATACCAGATAAATATTTTACGGAAGGAAATCATCAAGCCTGCCCTCAACCCTAAGTTTGCGGGACTCTGCAAAACACCGGGTTCAGAACCTCCAATTCTGCTTTTTGGAAAGGATCTTCCAAAAAAGGTGAAAGACCTAGAGGAAGAATCCAAGACCTTTGGTCTCGTGAGGGCAGGTTTGGGACCGAGCAGACCTAACAAACCCAGGCGGCAGTACCTCACGGCGTCCACCAGTCATAGACCACCATATGGGACTGGTGAAAGCTCGGGGTCCGCAACCATTCCCCGTAAGCCTTTTTTAGGCCAGGGCCCAGAGCGGACCCCATGGAAAATGCGCCACCCCCAACAACATCAACGTCAACAGCAGCCCTCTACAGCCCAGCAGACACCTCATCGTCCAGCGAAGAGGCAGAAGAAAAATTAACACCAGTAACCATGGAGGTAGGTGGGTCTGGTACCTCTCGGCATATGAGCAGTAGGGACTCTATACTATCAGGGGGGAGATTGCACTTGTTTTTGGATGCATGGGAAACCATCACTAATGACAAATACATACTAAGCTGCATTCATGGCTATAAAATTGACTTTGTTCATGAAAACATTCCGCCAGTTCAGCACATACCCCAAAGGGTATTCACCCTCTCAGTCAAAGAGAAACAAGAGGGTCAAGCTGAACTTGTGAGGCTACTAGCAAAAGGTGTCATTGAAAGAACAAAACATGAACCTTTGGAATTTGTGTCTAATATTTTCACTAAAACTAAAAAAGATGGTGGATGTCGCATCATCATTGACTTAACTACGTTAAACGAGTCAGTTAAGTATACACATTTTAAGATGGAAACTTTTGAAACCGCCAGACTTTTGATTTCTACAGGGTACTTTCTAGCAGGCATTGATTTAAAAGATGCCTACTACTCAGTACCCATACACAAGGAGCACCGTAAATACTTAAAATTTATCTGGATGAAACAGCTATGGCAATTTAAAGCCTTACCAAATGGACTAACCTCCGCTCCAAGGTTGTTCACTAAAATCTTAAAACCCGCCTTGGCATTATTGAGAAAACAAAAGCATATAGTCATGGCGTACTTAGACGACATTTTAATAGTAGGGAAAACCTTGGAGACAGCTATTTTGGCAGTAGCAGCCACCAAACGTTTGTTTGAAACTTTGGGGTTTGTCATACATCCAGATAAATCCAATTTTACACCGTCCACTACCATGGACTATCTTGGATTTACGATTGATACTGTTCGCATGGTTGTAACTCTGCCAAAGGGAAAAGCATCACAATTGGCACTATCATGCCACGAACTAATGCATAAACGTCAGCCAACCATACGGCAGGTAGCTAGAGTTATTGGTAAAATGGTAGCAGCTTTTCCAGCTGTACAATTTGGGCCTTTGCACTACCAAAATTTACAAAGAGCAAAAGTGCACGCACTAAAGCAAAACTCAGGTCACTTTGACCGAGCTATGTATTTAACTGCTGAATCCATTACAGAGTTACAATGGTGGACAAGGAACATTAGGCTCAGTTCCAGTCCCATAATAATCACCAACCCAGTATTAACCATTCAAACGGATGCCAGTGCTTTGGGCTGGGGAGCAACTAACATGCAATCCAGCACAGGGGGCAGATGGACTAATTCTGAATCATCTTGCCTACAGACACGGGGTATCAACTATTTAGAAATGTTGGGTGCGTTTTATGGTTTAAAAGCATATTCATCTAATACGCATCATGCACATGTCCGGTTGCAATTAGATAATACCACGGTGGTGGCTTATATCAACCACATGGGTGGTATAAAGTCAATATCGTGTGACAAATTGGTCAACCTAATCTGGCAATGGTGTGTCGAAAGACATACTTGGTTATCAGCAACTTACCTACCAGGTAAGCAAAATACAGTGGCAGACACCAGGTCACGCAAATTTAACGATAACATCGAATGGATGTTAAATCCCAAAGTATTTGCCGAAATTACAAAGCAATATGGCACACCAGATATCGATCTATTTGCATCCAGGCTGAATCACCAGGTACCAACGTATGTCGCTTGGGAACCAGACCCTGAGGCAGCAGCAGTTGATGCATTCACGCTGTATTGGGGGAAAATGTTCTTTTATGCTTTTCCTCCCTTCTGCCTCATCAGTCGGGTATTATGCAAGATTCAATTGGATTCCGCTTCAGGAATCTTGATAACACCCGACTGGCCTACACAGCCATGGTACCCAGTGGCCCTCGACATGGCTGTCGAAACACCGTTGGAATTCCCCAGCAGTCCGGAATTATTAATCCACCCAGTGTCAGGCATTAGTCACCCGTGCCATGACAGAGTCAATCTCCTGGCTTGCAGATTCTAAAAAGACCTCTACTGGGCCTGGGACTGTCTGAGGACGCCATCAACATGATGACCGCATCCCACCGGGAGTCCACCAGGAGACAATACCTGACCAACATAAGGAAATGGGAACGGTATTGTTCCAAAACAGGAACTACCTACACTACAGCGACACCCACCAGTGTTGTGGAATTCCTGGTTGGATTACATCGAGAAGGACTCAGCTACAGCGCCATAAATACAGCCAGGAGTGCGTTGTCAGCTTATTTGGTTCCAGCAGCAGGACAACTGGCTTTGGGGTCCCATCCACTAGTAATCAAAATCATGAGGGGCATTTTTAACACTAACCCCCCCAGACCAAGGTACACTCAGATCTGGGATGTCAGCATTGTGCTGACGTACCTTAGGGGATGGCCACCGCCCAGGGCACTCACGCTGGAACAACTTACACTGAAATCAGTCATGCTCATGGCACTAGTGTCAGCTCAAAGGGTACAGTCCCTCCACCTTCTGAGGCTGGACAGCATGACAGAGTCATTGGACTGCTTCACATTCCATATTCAGGGACTGGTCAAACAAACTAGACCAGGTACCACGCCTCCAGTCATGGAGTTCTGGGCATATTCATCTGACCCACGGCTGTGTGCCAAGACCCATCTCGCCAATTACATAGACACAACATATAACTTAAGAGGGAGAGAAAAAGCCTTATGGATAAGCCACAAGAAGCCTCATGGTCAGGTGACGAGCCAAACCATTTCAAGGTGGCTCAAGCAGGTGCTTAAGTCCGCGGGAGTCAATACTAATATTTACAAATCTCACTCCACCAGGGCTGCATCTACGTCGGCGGCTAGTCGAATGGACGTGCCTATGGACCATATTCTGGCCAGAGCAGGATGGTCCTCGGAAAGAACTTTCCAAAGGTTTTATAATAAACCGCTGGCGCAACCTGCTACATTTGCAGACAGAATTTTAGAGTCTGCAGATAATATTTAATTTGAGCCCTGGGGAGCTCTCTGTTTTTTGTTGTCATTAATAAACCTTTTTTGCTCACAAACAGGTTTCTTGATTGCGATAACATACTTCCTCCCTCTAAGGTCTTCAGACAGTGAGTGAAGCATGAGCTGGTACACGGTTCGGAATCACAGAGCTTTGAAGTCTTCACGTAGTCACTCACGTGACTCCGAAATAAAATAGTAAGATTAAATGAGAACTTACCAGTTCGAAGTTTGATCTGTATTTTATGAGGAGTTACGATGAGGGATTACGTGCCCTCCGCTCCCACCCTCTATTATACAGATCAACTGGTAATTAAGTTCTTATTTTTTCTTTACTATATTTATTTCAATCGTTGTGTTTTTTCTGTGAATCCACACCGCTGCTTTGAAGAATGTCGCCCATGCGTGCTGGACGGGGTCTTCACGTAATCCCTCATCGTAACTCCTCATAAAATACAGATCAAACTTCGAACTGGTAAGTTCTCATTTAATCTTACTATTTTTTCACACAAAGGGTGGTGGGTGTATGGAACGAGCTGCTGGAGGAGATAGATGAGGCAGGTACTATTGCAAAGTTTACGAAACATTTAGACAGGTTAATGGATAGGACAGGTTTAGAGGGATATGGGCCAAATGCAGGCAGGTGGGACTAGTGTAGATGGGACATGTTGGTCAGTATGGGCAAGTTGGGCCGAAGGGCCTGCTTCCACGCCATATGACTATATGACCGATATAAACAGGTAAAGCTTGCAAATGGAAGCACGCCTTCTGTCTTGTATTCATTCAAAATTCTTCCCACATATTTTCTAACGATTTTAAAAGCCTTCGATGCTCCTCCCCATTTGGCTGATACCTTCAGGCTAAAAATTAATAACTTTCTCCATGTTCATCTGATTTAAAAGCAGAAGGAGGTAATCAGTGTGTTGTAACCCCAGTCATATTTCAACCCCCCTGCTTATCAAGGATCTGTGTGTCCTTGCCTTAAAAATATCCAAGGACTCTACTTCTAATGCCTTTGGTGGAATAGTTAGGCAGCACGGTGGCGCATCGAGAGAGTCGCTGCCTTACAGCTCCAGAGACCCAGGTTTGATCCTAACTACAGGCGCTGTTTGTACGGAGTTTGCACGTTCTCCTTGAAACCGTGTGCGTTTCTTCCGGGTGCTCCGGTTTCCTCCCACATCTGTGGAATTCTTTGCCTCAGAAGGCAGTGGAGGCCAATTCTCTGAATGCATTCAAGAGAGAGCTAGATAGAGCTCTTAAGGATAGCGGAGTCAGGGGGTAGGGGGAGAAGGCAGGAAAGGGGTACTGATTGAGAATGATTAGCCATGATCACATTGGCCTACTCCTGCACCTATTGTCTATTGTCTATTGTCACACTCCAAAGATGTACATGTTGGTAGGTTAATTGGCTTCGGTAAACAAATTGTGAAATTGCCCCTGGTGTGTAGGATAGTGTTGTAAATCTGTGGCATTCACTGCCTCAGAAGGCAGTGGAGGCCAATTCTCTGAATGCATTCAAGAGAGAGCTAGATAGAGCTCTTAAGGATAGCGGAGTCATGGGGTATGGGGAGAAGGCAGGAACGGGGTACTGATTGAGAATGATCAGCCATGATCACATTGAATGGTGGTGCTGGCTCGAAGGGCCGAATGGCCTCCTCCTGCACCTATTGTCTATTGTCTATTGTTAGTGTATGGGGTGATCGGTGGTTGGCGCGGACTCGGTAGGCCGAAGGGCCTGTTTCTGTTCTGTATTTCTAAAGTCTAAATCTCTAAAATAAAGACTCACAATTCTCTGAGGGGGAAATAAATCACCTTCTACCTTAAAAGGATGATCCCTTATTTTTTAAATAATGATGTCTAATTTTAGATTTTTCCCACAACAAGAAGCATCCTCTCCACATTGGCAATATCCAAGCCCCTCAGTAGTTGACGTGTTTTCCCTCAGGTCCCTGCTCACTCTTCCAATCTCCAGAGGAAACATGTGTGTGGGAAGGAACTGCTGATGCTGGTTTACACCAAAGATAGACACACAATGCTGGAGTAACTCAGCGGGACAGGCAGCATCTCCGAAGAGAAGAAATGGGTGAAATTTCAGGTCGAGACCCTTGTTCAGTCCGAAGACTGAACGTGGGTCAGTCCTGAGATATCACCATTCCTTCTCTCCAGAGATGCTGCCTGTCCCGCAGAGTTACTCCAGCATTGTGTGTCTATCTCCAGAGGAAACAGGTTTAGCTTATTCGCAAGATAAATTCACAAGATTGTTCACAATCTTCCTCACACAACTACCAGCACATTCCAGGTATCAGTTCAGTGTTGTTGTTCGTCCTTCGGGTTCGAAGATGACCATGACTTCACTTTCAGTTGGAGGATTGGTGACTGTGGGCCACCAGTTCAGTAAACCTTCAGTGAAATACACATCCAACACATTACCATTTTCTTTAAAGAAAACATAAAGTACCGGAGTAACTCAGCGGGTCAAGCAGCATCTCTGGAGAACGTGGATAGGTGACGTTTCGGGTCGGAACCCTTCTTCAGACTCAGAACTTCCGTCAGGTGGTTTATACCAAAGATACGGGGAGAAGGCAGGCTCAGGCTACTGATTGTGGATGATCAGCCATGATCACAATGAATGGCGCTGCAGGCTCGAAGGGCCAAATGGCCTCCTCCTGCACCTATTTTCTTTGTTTCTATGTAACATGCTGTAGTAATCCGTCAGGCAGCATCCTGAAGCCAATCACAATCTCCTCTGTCTTGCTGACATTGAGGGAAAGGTTTTTATCCGCTGAGTGTTTCCAGTATTTTCTCTGTTTGAGTTTGCACAGTGAAGACGTCATCTGTCCATATGGCACTGAACCACAAACTGTGGAGCAACTATTGAGATGTCCTCTATTGGACAGATAGATTCCACCGATTCACCACCCTCTCGCTAAAGAAATTCCTCCTCATCTCCTTTCCAAAGGTACGTCTTTTCATTCTGATGCTCTGCCCTCTGGTCCTAGACTCTCCCACTGGTGGAAACATCCTCTCCACATTCCACAAAAGCCGGAGTAACTCAGCGGGACAGGCAGCACCTCTGGAGAGAAAGAATGGGTGATGCTTCGAGTCGAGACCCCTCTTCAGACTTCTGAGGTGCTGCCTGTCCAGCTGAGTTACTCCTGCTTTTTGTGCCTGTCTTCGGTTTAACCACAAACTATGGAGCACCTATTGAGATGTCCTCTATTGGAGCACCAATGTAAAGCTGAGCACCTCTCAGAGAACAACGATATTGCTAAGAGTTGTGTTCAGTTTTGGCTGAAACACAATATCTAACACGTGTGGACACGATAAGAAGAAGAAGTTTTCATTTGAAAACTTTCATCAGTTTCCATCAGTCTGAAGAAGGGTCTCGACCCGAAACGTCACCCATTCCTTCTCTCCTGAGATGCTGCCTGACCTGCTGAGTTACTCCAGCATTTTGTGAATAAATACCAGGTTTGTACCAGCATCTGCAGTTATTTTCTTATACCTTTGTTGAGACTCTGGACGGACCACAAGTACACGTGTTTAAAAGGTTATAATGCTGGAGCTTAAATCCAGGCTGTTTATTCCATGGCCACCTGGTTCCAGAGTGGCCACCTAATCACCTCATTCGCTTATATAGACATTACTACACAGGCAAATAAAGTAGTCCTTGTGATACAATAAAGTAGTCCCAGCAAAGTCACAACAATGTGCATCAAGGTACAGATAAAAAACTTTTGTTGCGTGCTAACCATTCAGTGGAAAGACAATACATGATTACAATCCACCCATCCACAGTGTCCAGATACACTATAAAGGGAATAACACGAATAATGTTTAGTGCAAGGTAAAGCCAGTAAAGTTCGATCAAAGATAGTCTCAGGGTCTCCAATGAGGTAGATAGTAGTTCAGGATTGCTCTCTAGTTGTTGGTAGATTGGTTCAGTCACCTGATAACAGCTGGGAAGAAAATGATTGACTAGTAAGTCGAAAAGAACATGAAATGCTTGGAGCAATGTTGACAGCAAGGAAATAGAAAATTAAATTTATATGGTGCCTTTTTCAACCTCAAGACAATCTAAGACCCCGAATGAAGTACTGCTCGAAGTGTCGTTACCATTGTAACATAGCAAACTTGGTTACTTGGTTATGGAGAGCAAATGGCACTGACAAGTTGTTCAACTCACTGTGTTTATATGTCTTGCGTTGCTACACTGTTGGCTTACCAATTAACAAACCGGAGAAAAGAACAGTTGAATGAGTACTTTGACCTCTCTGTATTATTATAATTATTACATTGTCGACAAGGATTAATGAAGGTTATTGCAGTTAAATGATGTTAGTTGGGAGATATATATTTGCCAAGGATATCAGAGTAAATTCTTTTGTTCGTCTCAATTTAATAAATCTCTCGAGGTCAACCCGAGAGGTCAGACAAGAGCTTCAGATACATACGCAAAGGCAGAAGAGCGGAAATTCATCCTTCATCACACATCAAGTGCGCAGCGGTAGAGTTGCTGCCTTACAGCGCTTGCAGTGCCAGAGACCCGGGTTCGATCCCGACTACGGGTGCTGTCTGTACGGAGTTTGTACGTTCTCCCCGTGACCTGCGTGGGTTTTCTCCGAGATCTTTCGTCTCCTCCCACACTCCAAAGACGTATAGAATTTGTAGGTTAATTGACTTGGTGTAAGTGTAAATTGTCCCTAGCGTGTGTTAATGTGTGGCGATCGAAGGTCAGTGCGGACTCTAAACTAAAGTAAACTAAACATGTATAAGCACATACTGCACATCTGCTTTCAAAATCAAGGTTCATTAAAGGTCAATGAGCTTGAGAAAGTTCAATGGGAACATTACCAGTTTTACGAGCATGGATTTATTTTCGCATGGTGTATTTATGCACTAATGCCTCTTTTTTGCAGTCTTTTATTGCACTGTCTTTTTCTTTGTATCGTCTTGTAGAACTTATGTATAATTTGTGTTACTTATGTGTAAATTCCGTAATTTACGTGTGATTTATCCATAATTAATGTATAATTCATTTATAATGCATGTACAATGCGTGTATAATGTATGTATAATGTGTGTATAATGCGTGTACAATATGTATAAATTATGTTAGACAATAGGCAATAGGTGAAGGAGGAGGCCATTCGGCCCTTCGAGCCAGCACCGCCTTTCACTGTGATCATGGCTGATCATCCACAATCAGTACCCCGTTCCTGCCCTCTCCCCATACCCCCTGACTCCGCTCTCTTTAAGAACTCTATCTAACTCTCTCTTGAAAGCATCCAGAGAATTTGGGTATCATCTGAGTCCACATGCCAGTACAGTTGCTGCAAGCAAGGTTTTTCATTGTAACTGCACCTCACCTGTAGTTGTGCATATGACAATAAACTTGACTTGGATTCAAATTTTGGAAACTATGTTCAATATACACCCAGCTGCCATATTGCGGGTTTAGCCTCTGCAACAAGGGACAAATTGCTGGGCCAGAACTTCCAACAGTGCAGTGGTCCCTAGGTGGGAATGGGAGCGTCAGCTTAAAACTTATATTGGAGCCTACAGACCTTCCTTCTGGAGAATCTGTCAAACTCCGCTTTAAAAATAACCAATGACTTGGCCTCCACATCCAGCTGTGGCAATGAATTCCACAGACTCAGTACAGACTACAAACTCTGTACAGACAGCACCCGTAGTCAGGATCGAACCCGGATCTCAGGCGCTGTAAGGCAGTAACTCTACCGCTGCGCCACCGTGTACAGCACTCCTTCAATCAGCTCATCAGTCATCGGAGCAGAATTAGGCCAGACGGCCCATCAGGTCTCTCCGCCATTCAATCATGGCTGATCTATTTCTCCCTCTCAACCCCATTCTCCTTCCATCTCCCCTTACCAATCAAGAACCTGTCAATCCCCACTTTTAAAATATCCATTGACTTGGCCTCCACCACTGTCTGTGGCAAAGAATTCCACAGATTCACCACCCTCTGGCTAAAGAAATTCCTCCTCATCTCCTTTCCAAAGGTACGTCCTTTCATTCTGATGCTCTGCCCTCTGGTCCTAGACTCTCCCACTGGTGGAAACATCCTCTCCACATTCCACAAAAGCTGGAGTAACTCAATGGCCAGGCAGCACCTCTGGAGAGAAGGAATGGGTGACGCTTCGGGTCGAGACCCCTCTTCAGACTTCTGAGATGCTGCCTGTCCCGCTGAGTTACTCCTTCTTTTTGTGCCTGTCTTCGGTTTTATCCAGCATCTGCAGTTCCTTTCCACACACTCTCCACATCCACTCTATCCAGGCCGATCACCATGCATTAAGCTTCAATGAAGTCCGTCCCCCCCCCCCTCATCCTTCTAAACTACAATGCAGAGCCCAGCCAGATTCTGTCTCAGAAGCTGAGAGCCACAGGTTTGACGGCTAACAAGAGGCAAATGCTCCCAATATTAATAATTTCCAGTGTTTGTGTACACTGGGCAGGTGCAGCAATGCCTGGCAGTCTGCGTGTATGTTCACAACATCCAGCCAAGGCCTGAGACAAAGCATATTGGATTTTCGACAGGGATGAAACTCCTCTGATAGTTCAGTGATCAAAGGTAATGTGTTTTGTCTCCTCTCCCAGCTGGAAACCTTTGCAAATGCTAACATTCCAAGGTTAAGGATGTGCTTCTGTTACAATGAGCTTACGATGCTGGCATTAAATTCAATGAGGTTAGACTGCTCCTATCCCGTGAAGGTGCAGATGTCTTCCCGCGGCTTAGAGTGTGGTTTTTCACTCAATAAATAAAGAATCAAAGCTGGCTGTTGACGATCTTCAAACTGCATTTGCCTGACTTTCAAAGTCACATCAACCGAAGTCTAATGTCGGAACAAACAGTGAGTCGAGACTGCGTACAGTGGTTGAGGAGAATCACCAGGTTCACTGCTGTGTAGGGAAAAAACTGCAGACGCTGGTTTAAATCGAAGGTAGACACAAAATGCTGGAGTAACTCAGCGGGACAGGCAGCATCTCTGGAGAGAAGGAATGGGTGACGTTTTGGGTCGAGACCCTTCTTCAGACCCAAAACGTCACCCATTCCTTCTCTCCAGAGACGCTGACTGGCCCGCTGAGTTACACCAGCGTTTTGTGTCTATCTTCGATCTAAACCAGCACCTTCATTCACATGGAATGATGTATTATTAAGGCCATTTCGGACCCACAGTCACAGCGCCCTTGTAGTTCAATAAGCTGAAACTCCCTGCGACAGGTAGCGATACCTCGACACAGGCCTGGCTCGCCCGCTGCCGAACCCGTAACCCACTTGGGGTCGTCCGAGGTTCGTCTCCTGCTCGACCCTGAAGACCGGGAACTGGACAGGAGGGTGGTGGGAGTCGGCGACAGCGGCGGACACTGGACAAAGGGCCATTTTCAAGATGGCGGCAGATGGAGGGGAGAATCGGTGCTGCCATGACAACAGGCCTTTTGGGCCAAGATGAGACCGTACCCTTAAGAACTTTGAAACTTTGTGGGTGTCATAAACATGGCGACTCTTTGTGTACTGTCTCGGTGAAGACAATAGACAATAGACAATTGACAATAGGTGCAGGAGTAGGCCATTCGGCCCTTCGAGCCAGCACCACCATTCAATGTGATCATGGCTGATCATTCTCAATCAGTACCCCGTTCCTGCCTTCTCCCCATACCCCCTAGCTCCGCTATCCTTAAGAGCTCTATCTAGCTCTCTCTTGAATGCATTCAGAGAATTGGCCTCCACTGCCTTCTGAGGCAGAGAATTCCACAGATTCACAACTCTCTGACTGAAAACGTTTTTCCTCATCTCCGTTCTAAATGGCCTACCCCTTATTCTTAAACTGTGGCCCCTGGTTCTGGACTCCCCCAACATTGGGAACATGTTTCCTGCCTCTAACGTGTCCAACCCCTTAATAATCTTATATGATTCGATAAGATCCCCTCTCATCCTTCTAAATTCCAGTGTATACATGCCTAGCCGCTCCAGTCTTTCAACATATGACAGTCCCGCCATTCTGGGAATTAACCTAGTAAACCTACGCTGCACGCCCTCAATAGCAAGAATATCCTTCCACACACCGTCACACTACAATCGTTGCACTTTTCTACTTTTCTATGATTGTGCTTATCTATAGAATGATTTTACTGGATTGTATGCCAAACAAAGAATTTCACTGTCCCTAGATACATAGGATAATAAAGTCTCATGATTATCACTATGCATGCGGCCTAGACTGATTTTCTTGAGTGATAGGAGCAGAATTAGGCCATTCAGCCCATCGAGTCTACTATGCCATTCAATCATGGCTGATCTATCTTTCCCTCTCAACCCCATTCCCCTGTGAACTTTGATACCCTTACGTCTCAAGAATCTGTCAATTTCCACTTTAAAACTACAATGAATTCCACAGATTCACCACCCTCTGACTGATGAAATTCCTCCTCATCTCCTTTCCAAAGGTACGTCCTTTTATTCTGCGGCCGTGGCCTCTGGTCCTCGTCTCTCCCACTGGCAGAAACATCCTCTCCACAGCATATTCTGTCCAGGCCTTTCATTATTCGGTAGGTTTCAATGAGGTCACAGCTCGACCTCCTAAACTCCAGTGAGTTTCAAGCCCAGAGCCATCAGACACTTATCACCTGTTATAATTTGAGAATGTGGGTTTGAATCCCACTAAGGAAGTTCGAGAGTCTAAATTAGAATAATGAACTGAAAAAAAATTCATTAATATTGATCATAAGTTGGCCAAAGGTTCTGCATTGAGAATAAGGAAAGAGAAGCTCTTGCCCTTACGCTGCCTGGGGCTAAATGTGACTTGAATGGTTCACGTTGTGTTGTCAGTGTTGGAAGACTTCAACGAGCGAATTCCTTATACATGCCAGCTTTAATCAACACTGAACTAAGAATAATTCCCTGATGTTAATGATCCAAGGATGCGGAAGGCTGACATTTATTACGATGGGATAGAACTTTATTTATCCCAGGAGGGAAATTGATCTGCCAACAGTCATAAAAACACAAAACACATGAAACATGACACGAAAGTGACGAGTGGAAATGATTGGGGGGATGTGCAAAGATTGGGGGGGGGGGGGGGGGGGAGGGAGGAGTCAGTCTCAGTCTACCCCACGACAGAAGGGGGGAGGAGTTGTACAGTTTGACAGGCCACAGGGAAGAAGGATCTCCTGTGGCGTTCTGTGCTGCATCTTGGTGGGACCAGTCTGTTGCTGAAGGTGCTCCTCAGGTTGACCAGCGTGTCATGGAGGGGGGTGAGATGGATTGTCCAGGATGCGCCAAGACCACCTCCAAGACCACCTCCAAGACCACCTCCAAGACCACCTCCAAGACCACCTCCAAGACCACCTCCAAGACCACCTCCAAGACCACCTCCAAGACCACCTCCATGACCACCTCCAAGACCACCTCCAAGACCACCATGTCCAATTGTCCGTTCCCTAATTGCTCCTGAACTGAGAGGGCCAATTGAGAATTGACCACACTGGACACACCTATGGATTGGATTGGGGAAGAGCAGCACAGTGATAGAGTTGCTGTCTTACAGCGCCAGAGACCCGAGTTGGATCCTAACAACGATTGCCGTCTGTACGGAGTTTGTTTGCTCTCCCTGTGACCCGTGTGGGTTTTCTCCGGGTGCACCAGTTTCCTCCCACACTCAAAAGACATACAGGTTTGTAGGCTAATTGGCTTGGTAAAATTGTTAATTGTCCCTATTGTGTGTGTAGGATCGTGTTAGTGTGCGGGGATCGCTGGTCAGCACGGACGCGGTGGGCCGAAGTATGTTCTGTGTTTTGTGTGTTCTGTTGCTTTGAATTGGTATGACTCTAAGGCAAAACAAATTCCTTGTATGTTGCAAAACATACGTGGCTAATAAAGTATGAGGATGAATACGAGTACATGAGTTTCCACACTGTATCTCCAAACTAAACTAAAACTAAACAGCAGCCAATTTCCTTTCTTGAACTGCATTAGCAAACCAGAAGGGATTTTAGCACGAATCCAAGTGTTCCCTAGTTGGTCTTACCAAGATGAGTTTATTCTTGTTAGTTCTTGATGGATTGAATCCCAAAATCCATTTCAGATGAGTGCGACATTGAACCATGAAATCCTCACTTCAGAATTTTGTGGGAGTATAGTTTTGTTTAGTTTGGAGATACAGC
Source organism: Rhinoraja longicauda (assembly GCF_053455715.1). Taxonomy (NCBI): domain Eukaryota; kingdom Metazoa; phylum Chordata; class Chondrichthyes; order Rajiformes; family Arhynchobatidae; genus Rhinoraja; species Rhinoraja longicauda. Next base: position 12,214,197 of record NC_135988.1, read on the forward strand.
GCAGAAACAGGCCCTTCGGCCCACCAAGTCCATGCCGACCAGCGATCACCACGCACACTAGCACTATCTTACACACTAAACCCATGTGGTCACTTAAGGATAGCGGAGTCAGGGGGTATGGGGAGAAGGCAGGAACGGGGTACTGATTGAGAATGATCAGCCATGATCACATTGAATGGCGGTGCTGGCTCAAAGGGCCGAATGGCCTCCTCCTGCACCTATTGTCTATTGTCTATTGTCTATAAAGACAATTTACAATTAACCAATAAACCTGTACTTCTTTGGAAAGTGGGAGGAAACCGGAGCTCCCGGAGAAAACCCTCGTGGTCACAGGGAGAACGTACAAACGCTGTACAGACAGCATCCGTGGTCGGGATCGAACCCGGCTCTCCACCGCTGCGCCACCGTGCCTCCCCATATGAGAAGGAGGAATGAAGCAAAACAAAAAACTGGCCACCGATCCAACATAAAAAAGTAAGATTAGGCATGGTAGCGCAGCGGTAGAGTTGCTGCTTTACAGCGAATGCAGCGCCGGAGACTCAGGTTCGATCCTGACTACGGGTGCTGCACTGTAAGGAGTTTGTACGTTCTCCCCGTGAACTGCGTGGGTTTTCTCAGAGATCTTCGGTTTCCTCCCACACTCCAAAGACGTACAGGTATGTAGGTTAATTTGACTGGGTAAAATGTAAAACATTGTCCCTAGTGTGTGTAGGATAGTGTTAATGTGCGGGGATCGCTGAGCGGTGCGGACTTGGTGGGCCGAAAAGGCCTGTTTCCGCGCTGTATATATATGATATGATATGATATGAACATGAGGAGATTCTGCCCCTTGTGCCTCACAGATACCAATGAACTTATATACCTGAATGTGGCACGGTGGCGCATTGGTGGCGATACTGCCTCACAGCGCCAGAGACCCGGGTTTGATCCTGACTACGGGCGCCGTCTGTACGGAGTTTGTACCTTCTCCCTGTGACCTCTGTGCGTTTTCTTCTAGATCTTCGGTTTCCTCCCGCACTCCAAAGACGTACAGGTTTGTGGGTTAATTGGCTTGGTACAATTGTAAATTGTATCTAGTGTGTGTTAATCTAGTAATGTTAATGTGTGGAGATTGCTGGTCGGCACTGTATCTCTAAACTAGACTAAACTAAACTAAACTAAACTAAACTAAACTAAACTGAACTAAATCTTTGGGATGAGGGATGAAATTGGTGTACTGGGCGAAATTCCACACGGTCGCAGGGAGGACATACAAATTCTACACAGACTGTACTGGAGGTCAGGATTGAACCACTGAACCCAGAGTGCTGAAGCTGTAAGATAGCGACTCCATCCCATTGATGTGACTGGAGGTAGGATTATGGAGTCACTGATAAGAAGTAAACAGTGGGATCACCACCGAAGCAGTTAACAGGATTGGATGCCTGACTGTGTAGATAATCACCATCGTCTGTGAAGATATTTAAAACCTGTTTGTGAGACTGTGACCTCGAATAACTCTGCTGTTAAAGTTATTTGCTCCTTGGGGATGCTGGTGGGGTTGCTGCCTTCCAGAGACCCGGGATCGATCCCAACTACCGGTGCTGTCTGTACGGAGTTTGTACGTTCTCTCTGTGACCACGTGGGTTTTCTCCGAGATCTTCGGGTTTCCTCCCACAGTCCAAAGACTTACAAGTTTGTAGGATAATTGGCTTATTATAAATGTAAATCGTCCCTATTGTGTGTAGAGTAGTGCTAGTGTACGGGGTGATCGCTGGTCGGCCCAGACTCGGTGGGTCCAAAGGCCTGTTTCTGCGCTGTATCTCTAAACTAAACTAAACTAAACTAAACCAGCTCGGCCAAATGTCTCTTAAATGCCTCCTCACTTTGTTTGTTCCCTCTGGAAGGCAACTCCGGACTGTCAAAGCAGCCACAGCCAGACATAAAAACAGCTTTTTCCCACGAGTAGTAGTTCTACTCAATAACCAAAGCCTGTCGTCTCTTTTTTGCTCTGGTTTATTTTCACCCACATGTTTAGACCGTAATGTTGTATCCTTATTGTTTTGATGTGGTTATGCTTTATTCTTAATTGTTAACTGTATGTTTGTGTTGTCATTTGTGAGCGGAGCACCAAGGCACATTCCTTGTATGTGCACATACTTGGCCAATAAACCTATTCAAAGAAACATAGAAACATAGAAAATAGGTGCAGGAGTAGGCCATTCGGCCCTTCGAGCCTGCACCGCCATTCAATATGATCATGGCTGATCATCCAACTCAGTATCCTGTACCTGCCTTCTCTCCATACCCCCTGATCCCTTTAGCCACAAGGGCCACATCTAACTCCCTCTTAAATATAGCCAATGAACTGGCCTCAACTACCTTCTGTGGCAGAGAATTCCACAGATTCACCACTCTCTGTGTGAAGAAATGTTTTCTCATCTTGGTCCAAAAAGACTTCCCCCTTATCCTTAAGCTGTGACCCCTGGTTCTGGACTTCCCCAACATCGGGAACAATCTTCCCGCATCTAGCTTCTCCAACCCCTTAAGAATTTTATATGTTTCTATAAGATCCCCCCTCAGTCTTCTAAATTCCAGCGAGTATAAGCCTAGTCTATCCAGTCTTTCTTCATATGAAAGTCCTGCCATCCCTGGGATCAATCTGGTATTCATTCATTCATTCATTCATTCATTCATTCATTCATTCATTCATTCATTCATTCATTCATTCATTGTTCTCATTGATTTGAAATTAACCAACACTTCATTTCTAAAACTCTCATCTTTGCTTTCACATCTCTGTCTGACCTCTCCCATCCGTACCTCTGTCATCTCCACCATCATCTTCCAGGGGATCTGTGCTCCACCTGTTTCATTTCATCACTGGCATGGTGACCTCAGCTGCCTAGGCCCTCTTGGATCGCCCCCTTAAAACGTCGCACCTTTGAAGAGGTTTCCTTAAAGCATCTTGTTCTCTTGACTGACTGCATTTGGAGAAATGGTAAGGAAAGAACTGCAGATGCTGGTTTACACCAAAGATAGACACAAAATGTTGGAGTAACTCAGCTGGACAAGTAGGAATGGGTGACGTTTTGGGTCGAGACCCTTCTTCAGACCAAAGATCCTAGAGGAACAAGATAGACCCTAAGAAGGAACAAGATAGACCCTCAACCCTAAGAAACGTAGTACGTCACGGCGCCATTTTAGTCGGCAGAAACTTGCAGAAACATTTACAAAGAAAAATAACAAAAATTTGTGAATTGATAGATGAGATATATTCTGCATTTTAATGGTATCATCACACATACTGATCCCCAAAACACTGATTACACTGCGAGAGGCATAGCGAACGGCGGGTTTGCCTACTAAAATGGCTCCTTTGCGTACAACACTTCAGTATTGGCGATTTCAACGGAGTGGTCCATCTTGTTGCTCTAGTATCTTTGCTTCAGACTGATAGCCAGGGAGAGGGAGACACAGAGAAATGGAAGGGTAAGGTGTGAAAGCACGACATCAAAGGGGACGACGATTAAGGAAAATGTACGGTGGCGCAGTGGTAGAGCTACTGCCTTAGAGCGCAAGAGACCCGGGTTCCATCCTGACTATGGCTGCTTGTCTGTACGGAGTTTGTACGTTCTCCTCGTGACCTGCGTGGGTTTTCTCCCAGATCTTCGGGTTTCCTCCCACACTCCAAAGACGTACAGGATTGTAGGTTAATTGGCTTGGTATAAATATAAAATTGTCCCTAGTGTGTGTCGTGTTAATATATGGGGATTGCTGGTCGGCATGGACTCGGTGGGCTGAAGGGCCTGTTTCCATGCTGTATCACTAAAACTAAAATAAAAAATTTTGGCGGATGCATTCAGAACATTTACACATTATTCCTGCATGATTTTTCAACAGATTATAATTCCGAGTCTTAAGTAAAAACCCATGCGTTTGATATCAGTTCTCCCCATACCAAAGCACAGCAGAAACAAATTCATTGTTTCCAAAATTAAGCAACACCTCAGTAGTTTCAGTCAAAAGAAGAAATCGAAAGTAATCTTGTGTGAGCTATCCTATCATTGATGTTTTGAAATGTTAAAAGGCAAATTGAACCATAATGATCAGAATGATATGATCAATTCGCAACAAGAACGTTTCCCCGAATGTTCCTTTCAGTAAATCTCCGATAGATTTAGTTGTGCAGATCAGGGATGTTCTGAACAGAAGAACAGAAGAACGTACAGAGAGTAGGGGAAAGTGGAAGAGTGGAGAGGAGATGTAGGGAAGGGAAAAGAGAGAGAGAGAGATGGAGAGTGAAAGGAAGGCAATGGGAGGAGAGAGAGGGGAGAGGAGAGGCCAGGGGGATAAAGGGGTGTGGATGAGAGAAAGAGAGAGAGAGACACACACACACAGAGAAAGAGAGAGAGGGAGAGAGTGTGAAAGGACGAGAGAAAGAGGGGGGGGGAGAGAGAGAGAGAGAGAGAGAGAGAGAGAGAGAGAGAGAGAGAGAGAGAGAGAGAGAGAGAGAGAGAGAGAGAGAGAGAGAGAGAGATGAGAGAAAGGGAGAGAGAAAGAGAGAGAAAGAGAGAGAGAGAGAATGGAGAGAGAGAGAGTGAAAGGATGAGAGAGAGAGAGAGAGAGAGAGATGAGAGAAAGGGAGAGAGAAAGAGAGAGAGAGAGAATGGAGAGAGAGAGAGTGAAAGGATGAGAGAGAGAGAGAGAGAGAGAGAGAGAGAGAGAGAGAGTCAGAGAGAGAGAAAGAGAGAGAGAGGATGAGAGAAAGGGAGAGAGAAAGAGAGTCAGAGAGAGAGAGAGAGAGAGAGAGAGAGAGAGAGAAAGAGAGAGAGAGAGAGAGAGAGAGAGAGAGAGAGAGAGAGAGAGAGAGAGAGAGAGAGAGAGAGAGAGAGAGAGAGAGAGAGAGAGAGAGAGAGAAAGAGTGAAACGGAGAGAAAGAGAGAAAGAAAAGGAGAAAGAGAGAGAGAGAGAGAAAAAGAGAGACAGAGAAAGAGAGCGAAAGAGAGAGAAAGAGAGAAAGGGAGAATGGGAAGGAGAGAAATCAATAACCTGTCAATCTCCGCTTTAAAAATACCTTGGTCTCCACCGCTCTCTGTGGTAGTGAATTCCACAGATTCACCACCCTCTGGCTGAGGGATTCCTCCTCATCTGGTGTATCCTTATTATGGTGCATCCTTCTTGTTTTGACGTGTTTATGCTTTATTCTTAATTGTTAACTGTATGTTTGTGTTGTCATTTGTGAGCGGAGCACCAAGGCACATTCCTTGTATGTGCACATACTTGGCCAATAAACTTATTCATTCATTCATCTCCCTTCTAAAGGTACATCCTTTTATTCTGAGGCTGTGCCCTCTGGTCCTAGACTCTCCCACTAGTGGAAGCATCCTCTCCCCATCCACTCTATCTGGGCTTTTCACTGTTCGGTAAGTTTCATTGAGATCCCCCCTTGTCCTTCCAAACACTAAAGTTCTAAACTTGATATAGGTTCAAGGTCCACAAGAGCTAAATGGAAAATAATAAGCAATTATTTCCCATCATTATCTTACAAAATATCTGTGCTGGGGATCAATTTCTATATTACCTATGGTAATAGCTTGTCCAAATTGCTAAGTGTAAGTGCCTTGCTATTAATTAGTTGTTGAAAGAAGGGGTTACTTTCCATCTGTGTGTAAACACACATTGGTCGGGCCTTGGAGATCACATTGCTAAACTCCAGCAGGAGTTCACTCTGAACTGCGAAAACCTTTGACTGCCCAGGTAATTGCTGAATAAAAACAAATCAACTTTAGGTTCCTTTGCCAATGATAACTATGCAGCATCTGTGGCTTCACATTTACTGTATCAGAGGTCACCAAGGGCTAACTAGTTATAATGCCTTTAAGGTATTGTAAGATATTAACCCAGGTGTTAAGGAGTAATTAACCTGTTTATCAGGCAATTGTAAAGGATAAAAGAACTCTTGGCTGTAATAATGGCTTGTGATGAAGGGCCACTGAACTGAAACTCTGGGTGTATATTTGTTTCTCTTCATTAGTACTGCTTGGACACATTTGATTTTGTTTGAGAGGGACAGCACGGAAACAGGCCCTTCGGCCCTCTGATTCCTGACTGAGCAGACATCCCCGCACACTTACACTATCCTACATGCCCATTAGGGACTACTTACAATTATACCAAGCCAATTGACTTACAAACCTGCACATCTTTGTGAGTGTGGGCGGAAACCGGAGCGCCCGGCGAAAACCCACGCGGGTCACGGGGAGAACGTACAAACTCCGTACAGACGGCACCCGTTGTCAGGATTGAACCCGGGTCCCTGGTGCTATAAGGCAGCAACTCTACCGCTGCGCCACCGTGCTGCCTCAGTGTTGATCATCACTTGCATCCCATCACTGTACAGTAACACTTCATTATTGTTCTGAAATCCTGTTGGTTTGGCATTGGGTTCACGTGGTGTTGATTCCTGTTTACTCTTTAACACACAGAGGTCCTGGTTTCCATTCTTCCTGGTGGCACAGTGGTAGAGTCATAGAGTGATAGAGTGTGAAAACAGGCCCTTCGGCCCAACCTGCCCACACCGGCCAACATGTCCCAGCTACACTAGTCCCACCTACCTGCGCTTGGTCCATATCCCTGCAAACCCTGTCCTATCCATAGACAATAGACAATAGACAATAGGTGCAGGAGGAGGCCATTCGGCCCTTCGAGCCAGCACCGTCATTCAATGTGATCATGGCTGATCATTCTCAATCAGTACCCCGTTCCTGCCTTCTCCCCATACCCCCTGACTCCGCTATCCTTAAGAGCTCTATCTAGCTCTCTCTTGAATGCATTCAGAGAATTGGCCTCCACTGCCTTCTGAGGCAGAGAATTCCACAGATTCACAACTCTCTGACTGAAAAAGTTTTTCCTCATCTCAGTTCTAAATGCCCTACCCCTTATTCTTAAACTGTGGCCCCTTGTTCTGGACTCCCACAACATTGGGAACATGTTTCCTGCCTCTAACGTGTCCAACCCCTTAATAATCTTATACGTTTCAATAAGATCTCCTCTCATCCTTCTTATAGAGGTGCGTAAAATCATGAAACCATGTACCTGCCTAACTGTTTCTTAAACGATGGGATAGTCCCAGCCTCAACTACCTCCTCTGGCAACTTGTTCCACACACCCACCACCCTTTTGTGTGAAAAAGTTACCTCTTAGATTGCTATTAAATCTTTTCCCCTTCACCTTGAACCTATGTCCTCTGGTCCTCGATATTCAAAACTCTGGGCAAGAGATTCTGTGTATCTACCCGATTTATTCCTCTTGTGATTTTATGCGCCACTATAAGATCACCCTTCATCCTCCTGCGCTCCAAAGAATAGAGACACAGCCTCTCTCTGTAGCTCAGACCCTCTAGTCCTGACAACATCCTCGTAAAACTTCTCTGAACCCTTTCAAGCTTGTCAATATCTTTCCTATAACATGGTGCTCCGAACAGAACACTGTACTCTAAATGTGGCCTCACCAACGTCTTATACAACTGCAACATGATTACCTCCCAACTTCTATACTCTAATTGTCCCACGAGTTGTCCCTTTGCACACAGAGGGTGGTGGGTGTATGGAACAAGCTGCCAGAGGAGGTAGTTGAGGCTGGGACTATCCCAACGTTTAAGAAATAGTTAGACAAGTACATGGATAGGTTGGGTTTGGAGGGATATGGACCAAACGCAGGCAGCTGGGACTAGTGCAGCTGGGACATGTTGGCCGATGTGGGCAAACTGGGCTGAAGGGCCTGTTTTCACGCTGTGCCACGCTGTATCACTCTATGACTCTAGAAAATCAAAGTAATTGCCAGCAGTCAGTGTGCTTGTGAGAATAATGATAATAGCTGTTTCATGTTCTCTGAATCCTTGTACCCGGTTGATAGCTAATTTATAGGGTCATTACCAAGATTATGTAAAATGTCACGTTAATTCACCTAATTTGAGTGGAAATTATCCTTCTTAACAGACCGGAGACATGGAGGAATACCTATGACAGTGTGAGATAAGGGGATAAGAAGTTTAACTGAGCGAAAAGTGTCAGATGAGGAGAGAGGGCATTAAAAACCTTGAAATTTAGCCACTAATTTATCAGCATTGCAATACCTAATGTCCTTGGCATGATATTTCACTGTTTGGCATTTAATAGAAGTTATACCCCACCCATTTAAAAAGGATTATAAACCCCTTTAAAAATAACAGATGGATTTATTTCAATTAAGGTAGCTTACGTTTGTCATCAGCTCCATCAAAGCTGAATGTAAAAGCCAGTAATTTATTGCACCTGCACCAGGGAGAGTATTGTCCAGCAAGAGATATTAGTTATTGGTATCAGTTAGTTTAGTTTAGAGGTACAGGCCCTCTGTGGAAACAGGCCCTTCGGCCCACCAAGTCCGTACCGACCAGCGATCCCCACACACTATCACTGCCCTGCACGCAGTAGGGACAATTTTACATTTACACCAAGCCAATTACAAGGTGTGTCTTTGAAGTGTGGGAGGAAACCGAAGATCTCAGAGAAAACTCATGCGGTCATAGGGAGAACGTATAAACTCCGTACAGACAGCACCCGTAGTCGGGATCGAACCCGGATCTCCAGTGCTGTAGGCGTTGTAAGGCTGCAATTCTACCGCTGTGCCACCGTGTCACCCTACATTGCAACGGATCTGGCATGGGTTTGCCTTTCGTTGGATGCCAATGGACACTCAGGCCCTTTGATGGTGCTGTCCAGATTGGGGCAAGGGTGTACATAGATGGTTAACTAAAGGACAAAATACCAGTAATGCCCTCCCGTTTAGCTTTGGATTACTTCTGTAGGAACTCTGATAGAACAGGATATGCACCTTATATAAAAGTGTGAGACATTCTGGTCTGCTGCCAAGTAATATCAATGTGAGTCAAAGTATCAAAATAAACCTTTCGCTGGATTAAGCCGGTGTAACTTGCTTTTAAAGTCTAATTCTGCTTTGTAGGAGTCTGAGCCTCTCCGGAGGAAGCTTTACTTCAGAGAGCTTGGACAGCAGGGCGAAACCACAGGCACTTGTGTTGAAGTCCAAATCCCCCAGAATCAGTTTCTAACGGCAAATATCTCCCGTCGGTGTCCTGTCCCCCCCCCACCACCCCCCCTCCCGGTCAGAGAGGTGAGACTGTTGGTTCACTTAATGTACCCCGTCCACATGGGGTAGAAGTTGGGAGGTCATCATGTTGCAGTTGTATAAGACGTTGGTGAGGCCACATTTAGAGTACAGTGTTCTGTTCGGAGGAGCACCATGTTAATTTACCCCCCTCCCACATCTCCGGAAGGCAACAACGCCGGAACTCTGCAGGAGGATGCCCAAGCCTCTGAACAAAGCCAGGCCAACCTCCCTTCCATTGACTCCATCTACACCTCACTCTGCCTCGGCAAGGCCAGCAGCATAATCAAGGACGAGTCGCACCACGGCCACTCCCTCTCCCATCGGGCAAAAGTTATAGAAGTGTGAACACGCACACCTCCAGATTCAGGGACAGTTTCTTCCCAGCTGTCATCAGGCAACTGAATCATCCCGCCACAGCCAGAGAGCAGCGCTAATCTACTGTCTACCTCATTGGTGACCCTCGGACAGTCCTTGATCGGACTTTGCTGGCTTTGCGTTATTCCCTTATCATGTATCCACGCGCTGTAAACGGCTCGATTGTAATCGTGTTTTGTCTTTCCGCTGACTGGATAGCACACAGCAAAAGCTTTTCACTGTACCTCGGTGCACGTGACAATAAACTGTAAACTGTAATAGTATGTAGACATACAGCATGGAACAATGCCCATCATCCCAGCAGACATGAACTACCCAAATGGTGAAAGAAAATTATTGGGCCCCACCCAAAAATATTTTTTGCTCGAACATCTCTATGACTTGAAATTTCTTTCCTCCTTTTCTCTCAGGCCACTACCTTCCAAAATTTCTTTGCTCTTTTTTTATCCTGGTCCTGGAAGCTTTGCACTCAATCTATCTCACAGGGCCCTGCCTTCTGGTGTCAATATACCAACCTCTAGTATTCCCTCCAAAATCTCCACCTCCTTCTTTCTTCCATCTGCACAAAAACCTACTTCTACGACTAAGCTTTTGATGTTACAATCAAAAGCTTAGTCTCACAGTCCATTTGACAACACTCTGATGGAGAGCTGTGGGTGGGCTTTGCTACTTTCAAGGCAATATGATGACAAGATATTGTCATAGCAAAGATATTGCTGAAGGGGGCTGTCTTAGCGTCTAGGTACAATTGAATAGCAATAGCCATATCAGATTCAAAATAAAGACACAACAAACCTCAGAATCTGCAAGGTAGACACAAAATGATTTAAACCAGCATCTGCAGTTCTTTCCTGCAGATACTTCAGCAACCTTGGGCAAAGAAGCAAGTGCTGGAGGAACTCAGCGGGTCAGGCGGCATTTGGGAAGAGAATGGACAGGTGACATTTTGGGCCAGGACCCTCTTCAGACTGATCACAATTTTAAAGACAAGTGGATTCAGCAGATTTAAAAAAACATTTTATTTTAAACGTGTCACTTTCTCAGCTTGCATGGCACGACCAACATTTGGTGCCCACCCCTCTGTGCCCGTAAATAGAGCAGTTTACCAGGCCAGTTCATTTGTAGCTGTCAGCCATAATTGCTGGGACTCGAGGCCAAACCAGAAAAGCTCCAGGTAATCATGATGGATATAAGGAGAGTGGGTAGAAATAAATTGAAGGACGGCACAGTGGCACAGCAATAGAGTCGCTGTCTTACAGCACCAGAGACTCAGGTTCGATCCTAGCTACGGGTGCTGTCTGTGCAGAGTTTGTACGTTCTCCCAATGACCGCTTGGGTTTTCTCCGGGTGCTCCGGTTTCCTCCCACATTCCAAAGGTGTGCAGGTTTGTAGTTTGATTGGCTTCTGTAAATTGTCCACAGTGTGTGGGATAGAACTAGTGTGAACAGGTGATCGCTGGTCGGCACGGACTCGGTGGGCCGAAAGGCCTGTTTCTACACTGTATCTTTAAAACCAAAACTAATTTGTTCCCATCGGAGTCAAGCCTAGAAGTAAAGAGTGACTGAGTCTGACAGAAGAACAAAATGAGGAAAATTGTTTAAATGCATCGTTCGGGACTGCACTACCAGTGACAGGGATGGAAGCAGATTCAACCGTAGTTTTTAGTTTAGCTTAGAGCGACAGCGCGGAAACAGGCCCTTCGGCCCACCGAGTCTGTGCAGACCAGCAATCCCTGCACACTGACACTATCCTACACTAACACTAAGACACTGGGGACAATTTAACATTCACACCAAGCCAATTAACCTACAGATTTAGCAGCTAATTATTTAAGTGCTTCCTTCATCGAGAGTGTGTGCATCTGTCTTGCTACCTCTTTCAACTTCTTGCTATTGAGGTCGTGCAGCGTAGGTTTACTAGGTTAATTCCCGGAATGGCGGAACTTTCATATGTTGAAAGACTGGAGCGACTAGGCTTGTATACACTGGAATTTAGAAGGATGAGAGGAGATCTTATCGAAACATATAAGATTATTAAGGGGTTGGACACGTTAGAGGCAGGAAACATGTTCCCAATGTTGGGGGAGTCCAGAACAAGGGGCCACAGTTTAAGAATAAGGGGTAGGCCATTTAGAACGGAGATGAGAAAAAACCTTTTCAGTCAGAGAGTTGTGAATCTGTGGAATTCTCTGCCTCAGAAGGCAGTGGAGGCCAATTCTCTGAATGCATTCAAGAGAGAGCTAGATAGAGCTCTTATGGATAGCGGAGTCAGGGGGTATGGGGAGAAGGCAGGAACAGGGTACTGATTAAGAATGATCAGCCATGATCAGATTGAATGGCTCGAAGGGCCGAATGGCCTCATCCTGCACCTATTGTCTATTGTCTAAATCTGTTCGTCTTTGGAATGTGGAGGGAAACCGGAGCACCCGGAGATAACCCACACAGGTCAACGGGGAGAACATACAAACTCCATGCAGACAGCACCCGTGGTCAGGATCAAACCCGGGTCTCCGGCGCTGTGAGGCAGCAACTCTGCCCCTCTGCCACCTTGTAATGTTCAAAAAGAAACTTGATCAGCGTCAAAAAATAAAGGGTTGTAGGGACTGGAGGAGTGGGACCAATTGACTTCCTCTCATACAGTGCTTTGTTTTGGGTAAACAGGCACCTTAAAAACGTTTAAAACTAGATTTTCACATTTTTTTGAATATTTAGTGTATATGAAGTTTAATTTTATTGAAACATGTTGATTTTATCATATCATCATATCATATCATCATATATATACAGCCGGAAACAGGCCTTTTCGGCCCTCCAAGTCCGTGCCGCCCAGCGATCCCCGTACATTAACACTATCCTACACCCACTAGGGACAATTTTTTTTTTACATTTACCCAGCCAATTAACCTACATACCTGTACGTCTTTGGAGTGTGGGAGGAAACCGAAGATCTCGGAGAAAACCCACGCAGGTCACGGGGAGAACGTACAAACTCCTTACAGTGCAGCACCCGTAGTCAGGATCGAACCTGAGTCTCCGGCGCTGCATTCGCTGTAAAGCAGCAACTCTACCGCTGAGCCACCGTGCCGCACATTTTATTCTCTTATATTGGGGGGATATAACGATTGGAAAAAATGTTGATTAACGCAGTTTAATTTTTAATCAACATGCGTACCAGCCCATTTTTGTCCCCAAACATGCTCTGCTCTGGGTTCGACAAACCAATGCCCGACATCTGTGTCACCATTTTGTCTGGAATTAATATATCCGATGAGAAGTGGATCTAAGGTTTTGTGCAAAATGAGACTAAGATGGCATTGAAACGTGGCGAGCCTTTGTGTGCTGGCTCCAGAGTAAGATCTACTATCATCTGATGTATTCCTCCTCTTTTTTCATACGGTCCATTTGAGATATTAAATAGCTGTGAATACCTGCCATTTTCTGCTTTAAGTGCTGCCACCGTTTGCATCTTATCTCCTTACTTCAATCTTGGTTGTGCTCTTACAGAATTTAAAAACCCATCTTTAGTCTCCAGTATGCATGTGTTGTTACTTTGGCTGTGCAGCGAGATGATTGAGAGAGTGTGTGTATCTGTCTTGCTACCTCTTTCAGCATCTCAAGAGGCTTTGCGTTGCAGTGAAACACTCTGCAATACAGTACCTCGAGCAAGGTTAGAAATGTGCAGGCTGTTTTTCGGAGCACAGTGCCAACTAAAGCTCCGGTGGTGGGGTAAGGCGTCACAACTCATGGCGAGTAGTCCAATGTACAATACGGACAGAAAACAGTCTAGTGTGCAGAGGGAGCCCAAGGGCAGCACGGTGGCATCATGGTAGAGCTACTGCCTGGCAGTGCCAGAGACAAGGGTTCCATCCTGACCACGGGTGCTTGTATGTACGGAGTTTGTACGTGCTCCCCGCAACCCCGTGGGTTTATCTCCGAGATCTTCGGTTTCCTCCCACACTCCAAGGACGTACAGATTTGTAGGTTAGTTGACTTGGCGTAAATGTGATATTGTCCCTAGTGAAGGATAGTGTTAGAGTTCGGGGATCGCTAGTCGGTGCGGATTTGGCGGGCGAAGGGCCTGATTTTGCGCTGTATCTCTAAACTAAACTACAGTTCCTATGTTCATTAGACATAGGAGCAGAATGAGGCCATTGGGCCCATCGAGTCTGCTGCGCCATTCGATCGCGGCTGATCTATCTTTCCCTCTCAACCCCATTCTCCTGCCTTCTCCCCATTACTTTTGGCACCCTTACCAATCAAGAACCTATCAATCTCCGCTTTAAAAATACCCAACGACGGCCTCCATCGCAGTTTGTGGCGAAAAATTCCACGGATTCCCCGCCCACTAATTAAATACATTATTCCTCGTCTCCATTCCACCGCTAAGCTGGGTCTTCCAGCCTTTCAGCATTAATTTGAGATGTCTCGTATCTGCTGCCTCAGATCATCGATGACATAAATGTGTAATGCTTTGTAAATGTAATGACAGAAGCAGCTTCAGAAACTCTCTGCAAGTGACGGGCCTAATTTGTAATGGTGCAGAGTGGTTCCCCTCTTTAATTTTCTCCTCCTCTGTTATCAGGTGTCTGAACGCTCTTTGCATGAGCTGGGATACTGTTGGATTCATCCCCCTCGTTCTCATCTTCCACCCCACCAGCCAGCGGATCCAACAGATCATCCACCAACATTTCTGTCACCTACAACGGGACCCCACCACTGGCCATATCTTCCCATCCCCTCCCCTCTCTGCGTTCCGCAGAGACCGTTCCCTCCGTAACTCCCTGGTCCACTCGTCCCTTCCTACCCAAACCACCCTAACCCCGGGCACTTTCCCCTGCAACTGCACGAGATGCAACACCTGTCCCTTTACCTCCCCCCTCAACTCCATCCAAGGACCCAAACAGTCTTTCCAGGTGAGACAAAGGTTCACCTGCACCTCCTCCAACCTCATCTATTGCATCCGCTGCTCTAGATGTCAACTTATTTACATCGGCGAAACCAAGCACAGGCTCGGCGATCGCTTCGCTGAACACCTGCGCTCGGTCCGCATTAACCAAACTGATCTCCCGGTGGCTGAGCACTTCAACTCCCCCTCCCATTCTCAGTCTGACCTTTCTGTCATGGGCCTCCTCCAGTGCCATAGTGAGGCCCACCGGAAATTGGAGGAACAGCACCTCATATTTCGCCTGGGCAGTTTGCAGCCCAGTGGTATGAACATCGACTTCTCCAACTTTAGATAGTTCCTCTGTCCCTCCCGTCCCCTCCTCCTTCGCAGATCTCCCTCTATCTTCCTGTCTCCACCTATATCCTTCCTTTGTCCCGCCCCCCTGACATCAGTCTGAAGAAGGGTCTCGACCCGAAACGTCACCCATTCCTTCTCTCCCGAGATGCTGCCTGACCTGCTGAGTTACTCCAGCATTTTGTGAATAAATACCTACTGTTGGATTAACCTATGGCCCATTGTGGACATTGGATTTTGTCTCTGGAGCTGGTGCACTACAATGCTGAGAATTATATTCTGCACTCTGCGCCCTTTGCTCTACCTATTGTACTTGAGATTGAGACGTGATTGTGTTTTTGATTTTTTTTCTTTCCCTTTTCTAAAGATACAGCGCGGAAACAGGCCCTTCGGCCCATCGGGCCCACGCCGACCAGCGATCCCCACACTCTAGCACTATCCGACACACACTATAGACGATTTTACATTCACCAAACAAATTAACCTACAAACCTGCACGTCTTTGGAGTGTGGGAAGAAACCGAAGATCTCGGAGAAAACCCACGCAGGTCACGGGGAGAACGTACAAACTCCGTACAGGCAGCGCCCGTAGTCAGGATCGAACCCGGGTCTCCGGCGCTGCATTCGCTGTAAGGCAGTAACTCTACCGCTGCGCCACCGTGCCGTCCTGCACCATGTACAGTATTATTTGATGTTAATGGATATCATGCAAAACAAAGATTTTCACTGTAACTTGGTACACATGATGATAATAAACCTTAACCTAAAACCTTAGGGCGGCACGGTGGCGCAGCGGTAGAGTTGCTGCCTTACAGCGCCAAAGACCCGGGTTGGATCCTGACTATGGGTGCTGTCTGTACAGAGTTTGAACATTCCCCCCGTGACTTGCATGGATCTTCTCCTGGTTCTCTAGTTTCCTCCCACACTCCAAAGACGTACAGGTTTGTAGGTTAATTGGCTTGGTAAAATTGTAAGTTGTCCCTAGTGGATAATTTAGGTAGGATAGCGTTAGTGTGCGGGGATCGCTGGGCTGCGTGGACTCGGTGGACCAAAGGGCCTGTTTCCGCGCTGTATCTCAAAACTAAAATAAACTAAACTAACCCTCGTGGCTCGCAGGTATCACAAAATGCTGGAGTAACTCAGCGGGTCAGGCAGCATCTCTGGAGAGAAGGAATGGGTGACATTTCGGGTCGAGACCCTTCTTCAGACTGAAGAAGGCTCTCTTGTTCAGCCTTGTTCAGTCAAATATTGTTCTTCAGACTGAAGAGGGGTCTCGACTCGAAACGTCACCCATTCCTTCTCTCCAGAGATGCTGCCTGACCCGCTGAGTTACTCCAGAATTTTGTGATACCTTCGATTTGTACCAGCATCTGCAGTTATTTTCCTACACTCGTGGCAGCCAGGTCATTAAGCTTGGATAGGCAGAGAATTACCAATGGCCTCTAACCCTGCTGGATTTAGCACAGTTACCACATGGTGACAACAATAAACCAGCGCACATAACCACTCCACATCCTTGAGATATGTTACCATGCTAAAGCCCCAGTTGAAGTGTGAGACACTGTTTGCAGCCCCTGGAACAACTGTTTACATTGGTGCCAAACACAAAAGCTACAGGGGACGCCATCCGAGCTTATTCCTGACACTTAAGACAAGTCAAAACGCTGAGGGTGGGCCACCCTGAAGTCATTTTCTTTCCCGACAAGTAAAAGATAATTGAAGTTGACACTGATGATTTCCTCCACAATGAAGCATAATTTTCATGACAATTTCATCAGAGAGCTTGCACTGTGAGAGTGCTATGATTTTTCTTTCAGGGGACAATTGTCGATAGTGAGCACCTAAAGTTTGGACAACTTAATTAACGTGGAAGATTCTTGATGGCTGGCACTTGCTATCCTGTTGAAGTATGACGATTCTTGATGGTGCATCTTTAATTTTCACAAGTAAAAACACATGGAAATTATATTGCAGAAAACAATTAACAACAAAACACTGTGTCAATTGGACAGAGCTTCGCCTGGAGGCTTGGTAATGCCAAACAGATTAGATCACTAATATACGTTTGGCTTGTCTGTCCACTGTTAAAATGATTCATTTGTGAATTTTGTCTGCGTGATGCTTAAAGAGTGGTACAGCACCGATACAGGCCCTTCGGCCCAACATGCCCATGCTGACAGAGATGCCCCATCTACCCTAGTCCCACCTGCCTGCGTTTGGCCAATATCCTTCTAAATATTTCTTATCTGTGTACCTGTCTAAATGCCTTTTCAATGTTGTCATAGTTTCTGTCTCACCTACTGCTCACTCCATATACCCACCACCCTCTGCGTTAAAATATTGCCCTCCAGATTCTTATCCAATCTTTCCCCTCTCACCTTAAACCTATGTTCACTGTTCTCCTATTCTGCTTAAAATTCTCTGTGCATCCACCCTGTCTATTCCTCTCATGATTACATATACCTCTATAAGATCACCTATTATCCTCCTGTGCTCCAAGGAATAGTGTCCGAGCCTGCCCAACCTCTCCCTATAGCTCAGGCCCGAGCAACATCTTCGTAAATCTTCTCTGCACTCTTTCTATCTTAACGCCATCTTTCCTAATAATAATAACATCTTAAGCTCTGGGCATGAAATCCTGAGTGCATTATAAGCGCTATATGTCCATATCCTTCCAGATCCAGCAGATACTGATATTAATAAATGTTGCCTTGCTTATCCACAAGGCATAACTATTGGCAGAAATATTTTTCCACATTTGATGGTTAAAGGAAGGTTTTTTTATTTCACAAAATGCTGGAGTAACTCAGCAGGTCAGGCAGCATCTCAGGAGAGAAGGAATGGGTGATGTTGCGGGTCGAGACCCTTCTTCAGACTGAAGAAAGGTCTCGACCCGAAACATCACGCATTCCTTCTCTCCTGAGATGCTGCCCGACCTGCTGAGTTACTCCAGCATTTTGTGAAATAAATACCTTCGATTTGTACCAGCATCTGCAGTTATTTTCTTACACTACCTGTTAACGGAAGGTTAACCGTTTGGCAAAGACAAAGAGCAGCATAAGGGGTTTTAGGGAGAAGGCGGGAGAATGGGGTTGAGAGGGGAAAATAGGTCAGCCATGATTAATGGGTGGAGACGACTTGATGGGCCGAATGGCCTCATTCTGCTCCAATCACTTATGTTATTATGAACATGAATTCAACCCTTTTCTTTCCTCAGGAGCACCTGTCTATTTAACTCCTTGTTTCTCTTTGCGTGATGTAACATGGAAAATCTGCGGCTTTGCCTGTGAAGTGAAAACTTCCCACAACTTCCTTTGTCGAAGGTTTAAAGGCGTTTCACAAGCTGTCAGCTACAATGGAGCTACACTTCAGAAGCTCGGACCAGCGGGGAGTGCGTTAACAAACATACTGTGTTAGCAAAGATTGTACGGTTTTTCTAAGGGTAAACTTTGAGTAACTTCTGCTCAGCCACATCCTGAAGGCTACAGATTTCAAGCCAATATTTGAAGTTGGATGAACTTCCATCTACACCTCACGCCACCTCGGCAAGGCTAGCAGCACAATCAAAGACGTGTCGCACCCTGGCCACTCCGTCTCCTCCCCTCTCCCATCAGGCAAACGGTATAGAAGTCTGAAAACGCACACCTCCAGATTCAGGGACACTTTCTTCCCAGCTGTTATCAGGCAACTGAACCATCCTACCACAACCAGAGAGCAGTGCTATCTACCTCTTTGGTGACCCTCGGACTATCCTTGATCGGACTTTGCTGGCTTTACCTTGTACTAAACGTTATTCCCTTATCATGTATCTATACACTGTAAATGGCTCAATTAGTTTAGTTTAGAGTTACAGCATGAAAACCAGCCCTTTTGGCGTGCCGCCCAGCAATCCCAACACATTAACACTGCCCGATACCCACTAGGGACAATTTTTACATTTACCAAGCCAATTAATCTACAAACCTGTACGTCTTTGGAGTGTGGGATGAAACCGAAGATCTCGGAGAAAACCCACGCAGGTCACGGTGAGAACGTACAAACTCCGTACAGACGGCGCCCATAGTCGGGATTGAACCCGGGTCTCCGGCGCTGCATTCGCTGTAAGACAGCAAATCTACCGCTGCACCACCGTGACCGCCCCAATTGCAATCATGTATTGGCTTTCCGCTGACTGGATAGCACGCAACAAAAGCTTTTCACTGCACCTCGGTACACGTGACAATAAACTAAACTGTAAACTGTTTTTGTGAATCCCAAGCTAACATTTGTCCCTCGAGCTGATCATCCTTCCCCGTACGGTTGGGAGCGGGCTGCCACAGCAGGGAGCAGCGGTGGAAGATGTGGACAACATCGCCAGGTCAGGCTGTCCCCTGCGACTCTAACCCAGTGGGGCCACCAGGACAACAGGCCTTTATGGCCAGGTTAACACTCCAGCACTTTCATCAACTCTGAACTTGAAGGATACAAAATGGCACTGGAAACATGACACCTCTTGTGTACTCTGCCTCAGTGTAATCTACTATCTTACATTCATGTACACAAGTATGAAATGGCGGGACTGTCGTATGTTGAAAGACTGGAGCGACTGGGCTTGTATAGGCTGGAATTTAGGAGGAAGAGAGGGGATCTTATTGAAACATATAAGATTATTAAGGGATTGGACACATTAGAGACGGGAAACATGTGCCCAATGTTGGGGGAGTCCAGAACCAGGGGCAACAGTTTAAGAATAAGGGGTAGGCCATTTAGAACGGAGATGAGGAAAAACTTTTTCAGTCAGAGAGTTGTGAATCTGTGGAATTCTCTGCCTCAGAAGGCAGTGGAGGCCAATTCTCTGGATTTTTTCAAGAGAGAGCTAGATAGAGCTGTTAAAGATAGCGGAGTCAAGGGGTATGGGGAGAAGGCAGGAACGGGGTACTGATTGTGAATGATCAGCCATGATCACATTGAATGGTGGTGCTGGCTCGAAGGGCCGAATGGCCTACTCCTGCACCTATTGTCTATTGTCTATTTAGCCTATGTATAGTAAATTTTTTGCAGAGCTGTACCTAGGCATACGGGACAATAAAGTATCAATGAACCATTGATGTGCTCATTTGTAACCCACTTGTGCTGATATCTCCAGAGGGATATTCAAACACACAACCCTCTGACGCAAAAAGTGCGGACTCCTGAGCCTCGGCAAAAAGAAGGCAACCTAACTTATCACGAATAAGTCTGAAGAAGGGTCTCGACCCCAAACGTCACCCTTCTTCAGACATTGTCTGTCCATTTCCTCCTCAGATGGAACCGAACCCAGTGGGTTCTTCCAGCCCTGCTCCTTGATTCTTTCATCCAAGGCCAAATTCTACAGCTGTTCTGGAGTTGGACACAAAATGCTGGGGTAACTCAGCGGGACAAGTGGGTCTCAATATCTTCCAACCTCATCTATTGTATCCACTGCTCCAGATGTCAACTTCTCTACATCGGCGAGACCAAACGCAGGCTCGGCGATCGTTTCGCTCAACACCTTCGCTCAGTCCGCCTTAACCAACCTGATCTCCCGGTGTCTGAGCACTTCAACTCCCCCTCCCACTCCCAGTCTGACCTTTCTGTCATGGGCCTCCTCCATTGTCATAGTGAGGCCCACACGCAAATTGGAGGAACAGCATCTCATATTTCGCTTGGGCAGCTTACACCCCAGCGGTGTGAACATTGATTTTTCTAGCTTCAGATAGTTCCTCTGTCCCTCCCTTTCCCCTCCCCCTTCCCAGTTCTCCCACTGTCTTCCTGTCTCCCACTACATCCTATATGTCCCGCCCCCTTTCCTGACATCAGTCTGAAGAAGGGTCTCGACCCGAAACGTCACCCATTCCTTCTCTCCTGAGATGCTGCCTGACCCGCTGAGTTACTCCAGCATTTTGTGATACATCCTGTTCTGGAAGTTGGACTAAGACCATCTAATAATCTGGAAGACAGTCTTGGCCTTCTGTTGAGATTGTAGCTCATGTCTTCACCCAATGAGGTATTGCAGCAAATCCTCTAATCCCACTTTGATCATTTTATGGAGTAACAACATCCTAATAAGGTTAGATGGAATGGTTCCAATCTTCTCCATGTTCATTAAAGCCCCATTAAATACTCCTTAATGCCACACAACCCAGCTCATAAAACTGTTAATAAAATATCATTAATTGCTGAATGATATTTAAGATGTATATTGTTATTATACCTTAATTAACCTAATTCATTTTGGAGATATTTTAAAAGAATCACAGTGTGGTTGGTTCTAATTGGCTTCAATCAGTGCTAATTAAAAGACAACTATTCCACAAATTTACCAGACAAGAGGCAGCAATGTTAGATTTTTTCCAAGTGCCAAGCCTGGTCTTTATTGTATTTATAAGACGGAACAGATGAAATTTTTGACTTTTTTGGTGCAGCAGGTAATGTCTTAATGGGGTATTCTTATTAGTGATAAACATAAAGATAGACACAAAATGCTGGAGTAACTCAGCGGGACAGGCAGCATCTCCGGAGAGAAGGAATGGGTGACGTTTCGGGTCGAGACCCTTCTTCAGACTTAGCGGGACAGGCAGCATATCCGGAGAGAATGAATGAATGAATGAATGAATAAGTTTATTGGCCAAGTATGTGCACATACAAGGAATGTGCCTTGGTGCTCCGCTCACAAATGACAACACAAACATACAGTTAACAATTAAGAATAAAGCATAACCACATCAAAACAATAAGGATACAACATTACGGTCTAAACATGTGGGTGAAAATAAACCAGAGCAAAAAAGAGACTACAGACTTTGGTTATCGATTAGAACTACTACTCGTGGGAAAAGGCTGTTTTATGTCTGGCTGTGGCTGCTTTGACAGTCCGGAGTCGCCTTCCAGAGGGAAGTGCTTCAAAGAGTTTGTGGCCAGGGTGAGAGGGGTCAGAGATGATCTTTCCCGCTCGCTTCCTGGCCCTTGCAGTGTACAGTTCGTCAATGGGGGGAAGGTTGCAGCCAACAACCTTCTCAGCTGTGCGAACAATCCATTGCAGCCTCCGGATGTGGTGCTTGGTGGCTGAGCCAAACCAGACCATGATGGAGAAGGTGAGGATGGACTCAATGAGAGCAGTATAGAATTGGACCATCATTGCCTGTGGCAGATTGTGTTTCCTCAGTTGCTGCAGGAAGTACATCCTCTGATGGGCCTATTTGACTGTGGAGTCGATGGTGGCCCCCCATTTAAGGTCCCTGGAGATGATGGTTCCAAGGAACTTAAATGACTCCACAGATGTGACTATGATGTTGTGGGGGGAGGGGAGGGGAGGGGGATCTCTTCGAAAGTCTACAATTAGTTCCAGGTTGTTGCGATGGCACCTGGACGCCAGCTGTGTCACTTCCCATCTGTAGGCAGAATGGGTGACGTTTCGGGTCGAGACCCTTCTTCAGACTCAGCGGGACAGGCCGTATCCCTGGAGAGAAGGAATGGGTGACGTTTCGGGTCGAGACCCTTCTTGGCATGGAGTCAGCCTGCAGGGAGAGTCCTACTGAGCAGAGGCAAGGAGCAGGATATTAAAGCTGACTGCCCAGTGCTTACCATCACCTCCTTCCCACTCATGTGTTCAACAACGAGCACTAAGTTTTCTTGCAGAATGGCTGGGTTCAGCAATAATCCCAAAATATTTCCAACGCTCGAATTACTCTCTCAATGTGGCAGTGGGAAGACCATGAGGAATCACGATCACTTTGTGGAGGTGTACCTGATGAGGACAATGACATCGCTAAGAGTTGTGTTCAGTTTTGGATGAAACACAATATCTCGCATGTGTGGACACGATAAGAAGATGCCCTGATGAGGAAAAAAAGGAAGAACTCTCCTTTCTTGTTTATGTTTGACCTCAGTCACAAGGCACAAGCCCATTGGCGCTAGAAGGTCACCTGACCTCAGTCACAAGGCACAAGCCCATTGGCCAGCTTCTGCTCCTGGCCTCAAGGGGGCACTGGCATTTACGTTACATATACATCACATCTCCCCCTTTACTTTAATTACATCACATCTCCCCCTTTACTTTACTTACATCACAATAAGGCATACAGGCAGAACGAGGGAAATAACTGCAGATGCTGGTACAAATGGAAGGTATCACAAAATGCTGGAGTAACTCAGCAGGTCAGGCAGCATCTAGGAGAGAGGGAATGGGTGACGTTTCGTGTCGAGACCCTTCTTCAGACTTCAGACCCGAAACGTCACCCAGTCCCTCTCTCCTAGATGCTGCCTGACCTGCTGAGTTACTCCAGCATTTTGTGATACCTTCCAAGCAGAATGAGAGCCTTCGGCCCATCGAGTCTACTCCGCCATTCAATCATGGCTGATCTATCTTTCACTCTCAACCCCATTCTCCTGCCTTCTCCCCCTAACCTTTGACACCCTTACCTATGAAGAATCTCTGCTTTAAAAATATCCAAAGACTTGGCCTCCCCAGCTGTGTGTGGCAATGAATTCCACAGATTCACCAGCCTTAACAGCATGGTCGAATAGTAGTAGAGTTGCAACATTTTTTTCCAATCAATATATCCCCCAATACAAAATAATAAAATCAATACGTTTAAAAAAAACCATATTATTTAAATGATGCACACTAAATAATCTAAAAATATAAAAATCTAGTTTTATCGGGTACCCAGCATTTTGTGGCTATATATATATATTTGGATAGTAGACATGATTGTCAAATTGGCCTTCGTCTGTAATGTTATTCAATGGGAGATATTTTGAATTTTAGTGGACCAGAGTTAGTTCCATGGAGATAGTTATGGAAAAGGTTAGTGCAGTAAATCTCGCGTGGTCTCCTTGAATGGATGAGCATGGAAGTGTGGCTCATTGAGTATAACGGAGTCAGGGGGTACGGGGAGAAGGCAGGAACGGGGTACTGATTGAGAATGATCAGCCATGATCACATTGAATGGTGGTGCTGGCTCGAAGGGCCGAATGGCCTCCTCCTGCACCTATTGTCTATTGTCTATTGTCTATTGCAGCAGTAGAGTTGCTGCTGTCGGTACGGGGTTTGTACGTTCTCCCCGTGACCGCGTGGGCTTTGGAACTTCTCCAGGTGCTCCGATTTCCTCGCTCATGCCAAAGACGTACAGGGGTTTGTTGGTTAATTGGCTTAGGTAAAAATTGTAAATTGTCCCTAGTGTGTGTGTGTGGGGATAGTGTTAGTGTGCGGGGATCGCTGGTCGGTGTAGACTCGGTGGGCCCCAGGGCTGTATCTCTATCTGTCTAAACTCTCTTAAGGTTAAGGTTTCCTTCCATATTTGTGCAAAAGTATGAGCCACTTCGGACTGCAACGCCACAGTAGAATTCCCACTCATCTCCCAGCGGCTTCACAGCACATAATCACAATGCTAAGCGGAGGAGAACAATAACAGACTCTGCAGAATCCCTTTTGCCTAACAAGCACTTTGCAAAGTTCAGCACTATTCACAAGGTATGTTCATCACTCGCATAATTAAATCCGTTAATTCTTTTCCAATACTAACATCATTAGGTTTTTATTTTATGTGTATGCTGTAGAATATTCATAATCAGTTTCCTCCCCACCTCTGCCAATGTTCTGACACATCTACACCGTTGCAGGCAACATTTGCATTTCCAAGTTCTCCAAGCCCTGTCATTAGTTTTCCTCTATTGCGATCATCCACCCTTTTATTTTGTTCCCTGTTCCCCATCCCTTTGGTGTCAATGAATAAGCAAAAAGAGTTAATAAGTTCAAAAGTTTGAGGAGCAGAATTAGGCCGTTCGGCCCATCAAGTCTACACTGCCAATCAATCATGGCTGATCTATCTTTTCCTCTCAACCCCATTCTCCTGCCTTCTCCCCATAACCTTACTAATCCTTACTAATCCTTACTAATCAAGAATCTATCAATCTCCAACTTAAAAATATCAATTGACTTGTCTGTGGTAATAATTTCCACAGATTCACCACCCTCTGACAACATAAATTCCTGTTCATCTCCTTTCAAAAGGTATGTCCTTTTATTCTGGGGCTGTGGCCTCTGGTCCTAGACTCTCCCACAAGTGGAAACATCTTCTCCACATTCACTCTGTCCAGGCCTTTCACTATTTGGTAAGTTTCAATGAGGTTCCCCCTCATCCTTCTAAACTCCAGCGAGTACAGGACCCGTGCCTTCAAACGCTCATCGTATGTTACCCCACTCATTCATGGGATCATTCTTGTAAACCTCCTCTAGACCTTCTCCAATGCCAGCATATCCTACCTCAGATATAGGGCCCAAAACAGCACATGGGGCCCAAGAGCGCAGACTCGGATTGTTTTCTCTGGAACATCGGAGGTTGCAAGGAAACCTGATAGAAGTCTCCAAAATTATGAGAGGCATAGATACGGTGGACAGTCAATAGACAATAGATAATAGACAATAGGTGCAGGAGGAGGCCATTCGGCCCTTCGAGCCAGCACCGCCATTCAATGTGATCATGGCTGATCATTCTCAATCAGTACTCCATTCCTGCCTTCTCCCCATACCCCCTAACTCCGCTATCCTTAAGAGCTCTATCTAGCTCTCTCTTGAATGCATTCAGAGAATTGGCCTCCACTGCCTTCTGAGGCAGTAAATTCCACAGATTCACAACTCTCTGACTGAAAAAGTTTTTCCTCATCTCAGTTCTAAATGTCCTACCCCTTATTCTTAAACTGTGGCCCCTTGTTCTGGACTCCCCCAACATTGGGAACATGTTTCCTGCCTCTAACGTGTCCAACCCCTTAATAATCTTATACGTTTCGATAAAATCTCCTCTCATCCTTCTAAATTCCAGTGTATAGAATCTTTTTCCCCAGGACGGAAAAATCAAATGCTGGAGCTTTAAGGTGAGAGGAGCAGAGTTTAAAGGAGATGTGCTGGACATTTTGTTTTACATTCCATGACACAATGTGCTAGAGTAACTCAACGGGGCAGGCATCATCTCTGGAGAACATGGATAGGTGACGTTTAGGGTTCGATTGAAGAAGAGTCCCGACCTGAAAGTTCACCCATCCGTGTTCTCCGGAGGTGAAGCTTGACCCGTTAAGATACTCCAGCACTTTGTGCCTTTGTTTTGAAAACCAGCATCTGCAATTCCTTTGTGTCTACATTTTTTAAGGCAATCCTAAGCAGGACTAAAGGAGTCTGAAGAAGGGACCCGACCCAAAATGTCACCTGGCCATGTTCTCCAAAGATGGTGCCTGACCCACCGAGTTACTGCAGCATTTTGTGTCTGTCTTTTTAATCCTGCATGTCCTCCCTGAGATGGGTACGCATTGCCCTCCCCTTCCATTCCATTATCCCTCACGCATTTATTTACCATCTTCCTAAGGGTATCATCGCTAACCACCATTCTCCTGAAGGTACGTCTTGCATTCTGTTGGGTAAAGCGGTTTTGCTTAACTTCCCTCTCGGTTTTACCTGTGACAATCTGACGTTAATATTTTCCTAGTTTAAAAACACAAGAGGTGATGTCTTCTCTGCCTCTACCCATGAAAGAACGTGCCTCTGGAGGAGCCCGAAATGCAGGCTTTGATTGCTCAATCGAGTGCAAAAATACTTTGACAAATCATTTTTGAAAGCATTTTCAATGAATGCAAAGTTATTGATTTCTTTTCCTGAAATCCGTCCGGACTGGTTTATCCAGCTTCGCCGTGGTTGTTGTGAGAAAGCCGCAGCTTAATTGTACATGAGCTGCTCATTGCTCAACCTTGCTGTTCCCCAGGACTACACTGAGGGTCATTACATTGATTTCCTGACGAGCTCAATGGGACTTGGGGCTAATAACATGATCCTTACCATGTTAACGTGACCAGCCTGCCTGATGCAAAATGGAGGCTGCTTTGCATGAAAATAACGACTGTGATCATAATCGTGGAAAGAAACGCCCAGTTCCTCACCACTAACCTGCTATGCAATCAGTCCCATTATTTGTCCCGAGCCGAAATGTCACCTAACCATGTTCTCCAGAGATGCTGCCTCGCCCGTTGAGGTACTCCAGCACTTTATGTCTTTTTTTGTAAACTACCATCTACAGTTCTTCTTATCTGATTGTGAATGATCAGCCATGATCACATTGAATGGCGGTGCTGGCTCGCTTGAAGGGCCAAATGGCCTCCTCCTGCACCTATTATCTATTGTCTATTGTCTATCTCTCAGTTCCATTGTGTAGGTGTGCATCTATAGATGTTTATTTATCCAATTCCCCTCGCACCATCGGCTTTTAGCACGTGTACCGAGGTACATTGTGATTCATCTGACCCAATTTCTTTAATACGGAAGCTAGATATGTTTTCAAGTTCAGTGCTCGAGAATTAACAGAATCTCACATTTGATCTTCAGTGTGAAATTGAAACGTGTATGGTCGATTCTCCTGCACGCTGTGCATTTACTCTATTCCTCTCATGATTTTGTACACCTTTATAAGATCACCTGTCATCCTCCTGCACTCCAAGAAATAAAGTCCTAGCCTGCTCAACCTCTTCCTGTAGCTCAGGCCCTCAAGTCCTGGCAACAAGCTTGTAAATCTTTTCTGCACCTTATCCAGCTTAACAACATCTTTCTTATAACAAGGTGACCAAAACCGAACACGGTACTCTAAATGTGGCCTCACCAATGTCTTGTATAACTGTAACATGGCCTCCCAACTTCTTACTCTGATGGATGAAGACCAATCTTCTCCTTCTGAAGAATGCTCTTGACCTGAAATGTCACCTATTCCTTTTCTCCAGAGATGCTGCCTGACCCACTGAGTTACTCCAGTATTTTGTGTCTATCTTTGGTGTAAACCAGCATCTACAGTTCCTTCCTATACATTTTGTTCTCCTTCTGTGCAGTGGAAAATAAATTTTAGTTTAGTTTAGAGATACAGCATGGAAACAGGCCCTTCGGCCCACCGAGTCTGCACCGACCAGCGATCCCCGCACATTAACACTATCCACACACGAGGGATAATTTTTACATTTATACCAAACCAATTAACCTACAAACCTGTACGTTATTGGAGTGTGGGAGGAAACCGAACATAGAGTCTTAGAGTCATAGAGTGATACAGTGTGAAAACAGGCCCTTCGGCTCAACTTGCCCACACCAGCGAACAATGTCCCAGCTACACTTGTCCCACCTGCCTGCGATTGGTCCATATCCCTCCAAACCTGTCCTATCCATGTACTTGTCTAACTGTTTCTTAAACGATGAGATAGTCCCAGCCTCAACTACCTCCTCTGGCAGCTTGTTCCAAACACCCACCACCCTTTGTGTGAAAGAGTTACCCCTCGGATTCCTATTAAATCTTTTCCCCTTCACCTTGAACCTATGTCCTCTGGTCCTCGATTCCCCTACTCTGGGCAAGAGATTCTGTGCATCTGCCCGAGATAGGTTACTCCAGCTTTTTGTGTCTACAGTTTAAACCAGCATCTGCAGCTCCTTATTACATATCACTTACTGGGCTTTGCCCCGACCCCACCTCCTTTTTGCCAGCTTCCTCCTGCTCTCCTCCATTCAGTCTGAAGAAAAATATAATCATTCCATTCCCTCCGCAGATGCTGCCTGACCCACTGGAGTTCCTCGAGCACTTTGATTATTGGTCTGGTCAATACTGATTTGCCCTTTGGCGCTGCCGTGACTAAACGTCTACAT
Organism: Rhinoraja longicauda; assembly: GCF_053455715.1. Lineage (NCBI taxonomy): Eukaryota > Metazoa > Chordata > Chondrichthyes > Rajiformes > Arhynchobatidae > Rhinoraja > Rhinoraja longicauda. Next base: position 12,242,620 of record NC_135988.1, read on the forward strand.
CGCAGAGAACCAACTCCCTGCCTGTTTGATTTGGTGTTCAGCATCCCTCAGCTGATAAGCACTCTGCCAAATTGCACATTATGGGCACAAGTGGTCTTGTTCAGCTTGATGCCTGACTTCACCGTCAACCGCCGAGCGAATTTGCAAGACCAAGCAGCGCTATTTTTAGAGGCTGTGGGATTTGTGACATGAGTGCATTTCGAGTCATTCCCTCACGATGCACAGTGCCAGACCCAAGCATCACATCAAACGCAACTTGTCCCTGTGATATTTTATAAGGCGCAGCAGTTTAAACAGGGGCATCAGCCAAGGTAGTGTGTAGGGTCAAAGCTCCACACCAGCAGATCTTACTGAAGCACAAACTCTACTAATGCAAGCGAGCATTTTTGTGATTGTTCAGGCACAATTTAACACCTTTGTTACCACTGTCATGTCACGTTCAGGAGGCAAGAGTCTCAACTTCAACAGTGCCAAACCAGCGCTAAGACAGTCGACACAAAAGGCTGGAGTAACTCAGCGGGACAGGCAGCAATCATGAGTTCTTCATCTCCCTACAACATCGTCTCGTTTCCCTTTCCCGTGACTTTCAGTCCGAAGAAGGGTCTCGACCCGAAACGTCACCCATTCCTTCTCTCCAGAGATGCTGCCTGTCCCACTGAGTTACTCCAGCTTTTTGTGTCTACTGTCTTTGGTTTAAGCCAGCATCTGCAGTTCCTTCCTGCACACTGAGGGAGCAGACACTGACAAACTGTCCCTCTATCAGCCACCCCCCCCTCCCACCGACTACAATGAACTGAGACAAACTAAAAACAGAAAACGCTTGGCAGCATCTGGGGAAAGAGAAACAATGAATGCTTTAGGTTTTGAGTTTGGAGATACAGCATGGAAGCAGGCCCTTCAGTCCACTGAGTCCACACCATTCATCGATCACCTGCTCACACTAGTTTAGACTTTAGAGATACAGTGCACAAACCGGCCCTTTGGCCCACCGAGTCCGCACCGACAAGCGATCGCCCGATACACCAGCCTTATCCTACATACTGAGTTACAATTTTACATGATGCAAATTAGTCTACGAATCTGCAAGCCTTTGGAGCGCGGGAAGAAACCGGAGCTCAATAGACAATAGACAATAGACAATAGACAATAGGTGCAGGAGGAGGCCATTCGGCCCTTCGAGCCAGCACCGCCATTCAATGTGATCATGGCTGATCATTCTCAATCAGTACCCCGTTCCTGCCTTCTCCCCATACCCCCTGACTTCGCTATCCTTAAGAGCTCTATCCAGCTCTCTCTTGAATGCATTCAGAGAATTGGAGAAAAACCACGCAGGTCACGGGGAGAACGTACAAACTCCGTACAGACAGCGCCCGTGGTCAGGATCGAACACGGCTCACCGGTGTTGTAAAGCAGCAATTCTACTGCTGCGCCACTGTGCCACCTCTCTGCCTTTAAAGAGCCCAATTAATCTACCTACCCGCCCATCTTCGGGATGTGGGAGGAAACCAGAGCACCAAAGATGACCCAAGAGGTCACGGGGAAAATGTACAATCTCCACACAGACTGACTGCACCCGAGGTCAGGGTTGAATCTGGGTCGCTGGAGGTGTGAGGCAGCAGTTAGACATAGTCATAGAGTCATAGATACAACATGGAAACAGGCCCTTCGGCCCAACTTGCCCACACCGGCCAACATGTCCCAGCTACATTCGTCCCACCTGCCTGCATTTGGCCCATATCCCTCCAAACCTGTCCTATCCAGGTACCTGTCTAACTGTTTCCTAAACGTTGCTCGAGTCCCAGCCTCAACTACCTCCTCTGGCAGCTCATTCCATACACACACCACCCTTAGTGTGAAAAAGTTACCCCTCAGATTCCTGTTAAATCTTTTCCCCTTCGCCTTGAAATATGTCCTCTGGTCCTCGATTCACCTGCTCTGGGCAAGAGACTCTGTGCATCTACCCGATCTATTTCTCTCGTTATTTTATACAGCAGTTCTACCAGCTTGCCACTGATGCTGTCCTAAGTGTTGCTGTCTCAGTGAGGTTTGGTGGTGGGGGGGGGGGGGGGGGAGGTTTACACAAGTGGAGAAGTATGAGGGCAAAGGGGGGTTGTTAGCAGATGGGGGAGGATCAGAAATTCAATCTACCTCTGCAGGCTCTGCTTTGCTCTGAAACTTCCCATGCCTCCAGTTTCCCCCTCCCCTGACTCTCAGTCTGAAGAAGGGTCTCAACCCTAAACGTCACCTATTCCTTTTCTCCCGAGAGATGCTGCCCGGCCCGCTGAGTTACTCCAGCTTTTGTGACTAATACCAGGTCTTGTAGGTGAGACAATAGACAATAGGTGCAGGAGGAGGCCATTCATCCCCTTCTAGCCAGCACCACCATTCAACGAGATCATGGCTGATCATTCACAATCAGTACCCCGTTCCTGCCTTCTCCCCATACCCACTGACTCCGCTATCCTTAAGAGCTCTATCTAGCTCTCTCTTGAAAGCATTCAGAGAATTGGCCTCCACTGCCATCTGAGGCAGAGAATTCCACAGATTTACAACTCTCTGACTGAAAAGGTTTTTCCTCATCTCCGTTCTAAATGGCCTACCCCTTATTCTTAAACTGTGGCCCCTGGTTCTGGACTCCCCCAACATTGGGAACATGTTTCCTGCCTCTAACGTGTCCAACCCTTTTATAATCTTATATGTTTCAATAAGATCCCCTCTCGTCCTTCTAAATTCCAGTGTATACAAGCCTAGTCGCTCCAGTCTTTCCGACATGCGACAGTCCCGCCATTCCGGGAATTATCCTGAGCAAGGACAAAGGAAGGTGCATGGGGATTTGAAGTGAGTTTGAATACTGTCAGTGGGGTTTTGAATAAGCTGATTATGGATTGTACAAGGTGGGAGGGCAATCAAATGAAATAAACCAGTGAGCAGGGGGGGGTCAAAGAAACAATAGAATTAACTTTCCTGGGAACAAATAATTAAATGTGCTGATAGAGAAAATCACACCAGTAAACAGGGTCACATTGGCAATGAATATATTTGTAAATATATGTCCGGAATTGTCACGTGAGAAAAGGAGGCCGTTTGGACTATCCATGCCGTGACAACTCTCTGCAAGAGAAATGTTGCAATTCTCATTCCTGGCTTCAGTTTAGACTTTGCACATTAGGGAGATAGCATGGAAACAGGCCCTTCGGCCCATCGAGTCCACACTGACCTGCGATCACTCCATACACTCGTACTTTCCAACACAATTTTACAATCTTTACCGAAGCCAAATGACCTACAAACCTGGACGTTTTTGGAGTGTGGGAAGAAACCGGAGCTCCCGGAGAAAGCCCACGCAGGTCGCGGGGAGAACCTGCACAGTCCACACAGACAGCACCTATAGTCAGGATTGAACCCGGGTCTCTGGTGCTGTGAGGCAGCAGCTCGACCGCTGCGCCACCGTGCCGCTCGACTTTAGATTTTAGAGATATAGCGTGGAAACAGGCCCTTCATCCCATCGAGTCCATGGTGACTATGATCACCGTGTACACGAACACTTATCCCACACACTAGGGACAAGTTACAAATTACAGAAGCGAATTAACCTACAAATCTGCCTGTCTTTGGAGTGTGGGAGGAAACCGGAGCACCCGGAGAAAACCCACACGGTTACAGGGAGAATGTACAGGTTTCGAACAGTCGGGATCGAACCTGGGTCTCTGGTGCTGTAAAGGAGCAAGTCTACCACTACTCCACTCTCTTCCTTACATCCTGTAATTTTCAATTTAAAAGAAAATGCTGGAAACACACAGCAGGTCAGGCAGCATCTGTGGAAAGACAAATAGAGTTAAGGCTTCCAATTGAACTGGGAAAGAGAGAAAGCAAGTTAGTGAACGAGGAGAAATGGAAGTTTTAGAATGAATAAGAAATATAAATAGAAAACTAACTATAAGTGGCACAGTGGTAGAGTTGCTGCCTCACATCGCCATCGGCCCCGGTTCGATCCTGACTACGGAATCCGTCTGTACGGAGTTTGTACGTTCTCCCTGTGACCAGGTGGGTTTTCTCCCGGTGCTCCGGTTTCCTCCCACACTCCAAAGACACGCAGGTTTGTAGGTTAATTGGCTTTGGTAAAATTGTAAATTGTCCCTAGTGTGTGTAGGATAGTGCTTGTGTACGGGGCATTTATTCACAAAATGCTGGAGTAACTCAGCAGGTCAGGCAGCACACTAGTACAGGAAAATAACTGCAGATGCTGGTACAAATCGAAGGTATTTATTGACAAAATGCTGGAGTAACTCAGCAGGTCAGGCAGGGGCGCTGTCGGTGCAGAGTTTGCACGTTCTCCCTGTGACTGCGTGGGTTTTCTCCGGGTGCACCGGTTTCCTCCCCCATTCTGAAGGCGTGCAGGTTTGTAGGTTAATTGGCTTCTGTAAAAAAAAAGCCCCTGGCGTGTCGGATGCGATAGTGGAATGGAATGTCACAGGTGACAAGGCACAGTGAAATTCTTTGCTTCCATACCCAAGGTATACAAATAGTGGCCACCTGTGCCGCTGACAAAGTTACAAAGCACACCGGCTCCTCCTATGTTCTTCCCGCCCCCCCTCCCAGGGTTGCCAACTGTCCCGTATTAGCCGGGACATCCCGTATTTTGGGCTAAATTGGTTTGTCCCGTATGGGACCCCCCTTGTCCCTATTTTGGCCCGGGGGGGCACTGTAGGCCCCGACGCTGTAGGCCCCGATGCTGTAGGCCCCGACGCTGTAGGCCCCGACGCTGTAGGCCCCGACGCTGTAGGCCCCGACGCTGTAGACCCCGACGCTGTAGGCCCCGACAGTTTATGTCCCGACACTCTAAGCTTCCGACATTTTAGCTCCGGTCAGTGTAGGCCCGGAGGCCCGGGCGCCGCCTGACGGATGTTGCCTAGCAACCCGCCTCCCGGCCCGGGTGGCCGCCATTGGTGGAGCGGGAGCACGCGGCCGCTAGCTGGGTTGGGTGACGTGGTGGCGCGGGGCGGTGACGTCACCTTCTCCCGTATTTGGGAGTGAGATAGTTGGCACCCCTACCCACCCCCATATCGGTTCCTCCACACCAGGTCCACGTTGTCCATTGTTCTCTCCTCCTCACCCCCTCCCTCCCCATTGTCCTCCCTCACCACAGTCCCCCCCCCCCCCCAGTGTACATAGTGCGTAGAGTACAGGTAATTGGTGGTCGGCACAGACTCCCTGGCTGAAGGGCCATGCTGTGCCTTCAAACTAAACCAAACTCAACTAAACGAGATTGGTTCTGAGCGTTTTCCACAGACTGCTGTTGCCCTACTTCCTGGCAGCAGCACTTGAAAGTGTTGTGCCTCCATCCAGATTCACACAAGCAAAAAGTCAAACAGTAAATATTTACACAGCGGCTCATTTTAATAATTAATTCAGCAACAATATCAAAAAGAAGCTATTTAACGGAAAGCGATTTTGCACCAGAGTAATTAGATTTCTCAAATAGACTGCAGTTTCTCATTAAAAATTGGCTACCCTCCACTGTGGCAATATTGAGAGCAATTTCAGGCATGAAATGTCCCTTCCCCTGACCTGCATGGGGTGGGTGGGGGTGGGTAAGGATGGTGTTTGGGCTCAGGGGTTATAACCTTCATTCATGATGGGTGTGGGACTCCAGGTTTTGGGACATCATGGGACAACATGTTCCCCATCTTAGGGGGAGTCCAGAACCAGGGGTCACAGTTAAAGAATTAAGGGGTAGGCCACTTAGGACTGAGATGAGGAAAATCTTTTTCACCCAGAGGGTTGTGAATCTGTGCAATTCTCTGCCACGGAAAGAAGTGGAGGCCAATTCACTGGATGTTTTCAGGAGAGAGTTAGATTTAGCTCTGATACTGATTTTGAATCATGTTAAATGTCGGTGCTGGCTTGAAGGGCCGAATGGCCTCCTCCTGCACCTATTGTCTATGTTTCTATGTTTCCATGTTTTGGTTGTCGGCCATTTAACCTGAACTGGGAGACTTGCATGGGGGCGGATCACGACCATTGAAGGTGATGGTCAAGTCTGGCGGCCTTCATGAATGAATAATTATTCTCTCTCACCACCACGGTCTATGCATTAAGGCCAGGGCAATGTGAGGTGTTGGAGGTTGGCTGTTGGTATTGGAACCTCAGTGAACCTCAGGGTAACTCAGACTCGGCAATGGGATGGAAGAGAATCTCTAGGTAGGGAGCACATTTAACGGTTGGACCACGGCCTGCTCCAGCAACTCGAATGTCCAGGAACGAAGACGTTTACTGATCTCCCCACCATCGTAAGGGATCTACAGGAGGTGCTGCCTCAAGAAAAGCAGCCAGCGTCATCAAGGACACACACCACCTTGGCCAGGCTCTCATTTCACTCCTGGCATCGGGAAGACATCCAGTGAATATATCCAGTGAATTGGCCTCCACTGCCTTCTGCGGCAGAGAATTCCACAGATTCACAACCCTCTGTCTGAAAAAGATTTTCCTCATCTTAGCCTTATATGGCCCGTCCCCTTATTCTTAAACTGTGACCCCTGGTTCTGGACTCCCCCAACATGGGGAACATTTTTCCTGCTACTAGCCCGTCCAAATCCCTTAACAATCGATTCCGCACTTCCCTTCCATTGCACCAAGCGTACGAAAATCCTGCGTTGCACGACTGAATTTTCAGACCACTGAGTTTTGACCTTTTAAGCTGAAGGGATCTGTGCTTTAAGATACTGCTCATATTGCAGCATAAAGCATGTTAAACTTTGTGGCACTGACATCTCTTTTCTCATGCTGCTGAAATTACAAGGCTAAAAGGTTAACTATTCAAACCCACGGTGATGCGAGGCACCAGTCAAAATATTCCTCGTCTGACAACGCCTGACCTGCCGCAGATTTACACCATTTTTAATTTTGATTTCAGGTCTCCCAATTTTACATTTTATCAGCGCACGCGGTGGAAATAAGCCGGGGATCCGGAGAGCAAAGCTGATGGCGTACGGTGGTGTGAAAAGGCCAGCGGAGGAGAACTGCCCTTTCATCCAGAAGTTTTAATTGATTTTTAAGCAGTAGAGTTGCTCCCTGACAGCGCCGGAGACCCGTGTTCCATCCCGGCCGCGGGTGCTGTCTGTACGGAGCTTGTACGTTCTCCCCGTGACCCGCGTGGGTTTTCTCCGGGTGCTCCGGTTTCCTCGCGCACTCCAAAGTAGTACAGGTTTGTAGGTTAATCGGCTTTGGTGAAAGTGTAAATCGTCTCCAGTGAGTAGGACCGTGCTAGTGTACGTTGTGATCGCTAGTTGGTGATCACAGTCTTTCCAGGTGAGACAGAGGTTCACCTGCACCTCCTCCAACCTCACCTATTGCATCCCCTGCTCCAGATGTCAACTTCTTTACATCGGCGAAACCAAGCGCAGGCTCGGCGATCGTTTCGCTCAACACCTTCGCTCAGTCAGCCTTAACCAACCTGATCTCCCGGTGGCTCAGCACTTCAACTCCCCCTCCCACTCCCAGTCTGACCTTTCCGACATGGGCCTCCTCCAGTGCCATAATGAGGCCCACCGGAAATTGGAGGAACAGCACCTCATATTTTGCTTGGGCAGCTTACAGCCCAGCGGTATGAACATTGACTTCTCCAACTTTAGATAGTTCCTCTGTCCCTCTCTTCCCCTCCCCCTTCCCAGTTCTCCCTCTATCTTCCTGTCTCCACCTATATCCTTCCTTTGTCCCGCCCTAACATCAGTCTGAAGAAGGGTCTCGACCCGAAACGTCACCCATTCCTTCTCTCCTGAGATGCTGCGAGAGAGAGAGAGAGAGAGAGAGAGAGAGAGAGAGAGAGAGAGAAAAGAGAAGAGAGAGAGAGAGAGGTGTACAGAGAGAGAGGTGTACAGAGAGAGAGAGAGAGAGAGAGGTACAGAGAGAGAGAGAGAGAGAGAGAGAGAGAGAGGTACAGAGAGAGAGAGAGAGAGAGAGGGAGAGACAGAGAGAGGTACAGAGAGAGAGAGAGAGAGAGAGGGAGTGTCTGTGTATGTCTGTGTGCGTGCATGAGAATTTGCGTGATACATGAGATTGTATCCAAATGATGTGTGCGCACTCATGCCTTTGTGCACGTGTGTTGCGTGTGTGGAATATATATAAGTGGTGTGTGTAGATTACTTACATGTATGTGTATTACATTTGTGTTTGTATTATGTGTATGCGTGCGTGTGTGAGCATGTATGTGTGCATGTGTGTGTGTGTGTGTGTTATGTGTGTGTGTATGTATAATGTGTGTGTGTGTGTGTGTGCGTGCGCGTGTGTGTGTGAGTGTGTGTGTGAGTGTGTGTGTGTGTGTGAGAGTGAGAGTGAGAGTGTGTGTGTGTGTGTGTGTGTATGAGTGTGTGTGTGTGAGAGAGTGTGTGTGTGAGTGTGTGTGTGCGTGCGTGTGTGTGTGTGTGTGAGAGTATGTGTGTGTGGGTGTGTGTGTGTGTGTGTATGCATGCGTGCGTGTGTGTGTGTGTGTGAGAGAGTGTGTGTGTGTGTGTGTGTGTGTATGAGTGTGTGTGTGCGTGCGTGTGTGTGTGTGTGAGAGTATGTGTGTGTGGGTGTGTGTGTGTGTGTGTATGCATGCGTGCGTGTGTGTGTGTGTGTGAGAGAGTGTGTGTGTGTGTGTGTGAGAGTATGTGTGTGTGGGTGTGTGTGTGTGTGTGTATGCATGCGTGCGTGTGTGTGTGTGTGTGTGAGAGAGTGTGTGTGTGTGTGTGCGTGTATTGGCACTGTGTGTATATACCTTCTGAGGAGGAAGCAATTCCAATAAATGAGCCATTATTCACAATCCATCAGAAATGCTTTAAAATGGGGCAGGATAATGTGCAGTTAATGCTGTGTAATTTACGCTGATGTCTGGACGTGTTCAGTGGGAGAACGCTGATTACAGATAATTGTTGTAGGTGATGCACAGGCGACAGGAGTGTGTTGTGCAAATGCTGTGGAGAGACATTTTGTCTTAGTTTAGTTTAAAGATACAGCGTGGAAACAGGCCCTTCGGCCCACCGAGTCCGCACCGACCAGCGATCCCTGCATATTAACGCTACCCCACACACACACACACACACACACACTGGGGACAGTTTTACATCAAGATCAAGCCAATTAACCTACAAACCTGTACGTCTTAGGAATGTGGAAAGAAACGGAAGAGAAAACCCAGGCAGGCCACGGGGAGAACGTCCACACTCCGTACAGACAGCACCCGTAGTCAGGAACAAACCCAGGTCTCTACCGGAGTTCTACCATAGAGATACCCAGCCAGGATCATAACGGAGCATTGCTGTGCTACATTGCTGCTTGCTGCCTGACAGCATTGGATTAGTTTAGTTTAGCGATACAGAATGGAAACAGGCCCTTCGGCCCACCAATGTCCATGCAGACCATTGATCACCTGTACACACTAGTTCTATGCTATTCCATTTTCTCCCCCACTCTCCACACACTGGGGGAAGGGGGCAATTTACAGATGGGCAATTAACCTATAAACCTGCACGTCTTTGGGATGTCAGAGGAAACCGTCGCACCCGGAGGAAACCCACGCGGTCACAAGAAGAACGTGCAAAGAACGTCACAGACAGCATCCAAGGTCAGGATCGACCCGAGGTCTCTGAAGCTGTGAGGCAGGAGCTTTACCAGCTGTGCCCCCGATTCACACCCAGGTGAAATTGGGTGCTCGCTGGAATTTAGAAGACTGAGGGGGGATCTTATAGAAACATATAAAATTCTGAAGGGGTTGGAGAGGCTAGATGCGGGAAGATTGTTCCCGATGTTGGGGGAGTCCAGAACCAGGGGTCACAGCTTAAGGATAAGGGGGAAGTCTTTTAGGACCGAGATGAGAAAACATTTCTTCACACAGAGAGTGGTGAGTCTGTGGAATTCTCTGCCACAGAAGGTAGTTGAGGCCAGTTCATTGGCTATATTTAAGAGGGAGTTAGATGTGGCCCTTGTGGCTAAAGGGATCAGGGGGTATGGAGAGAAGGCAGGTATAGGATACTGAGCTGGATGATCAGCCATGATCATATTGAATGGCGGTGCAGGCTCGAAGGGCCAAATGGCCTACTCCTGCACCTATTTTCTATGTTTCTATGTTTCTAAGACAGTCAGTGGATATTTTTAAGGCAGAGATAGACGAATTCTTCATTAGAACGGCTGTCAAGGGTTACGGGGAGAAGGCAGGAAAATGGGATTAGGAGGCAGAGATCAGCCATGATTTAATGGCAGAGTGGACTCGATGTGCCGAACGGCCTAAATTCTACTCCTATAACTTGTGAACTTGCCTGCAGTTGTGGGGCTTGCTTTGCCCCAGACCAAACTGTCCGTGAAACTGGAGGTGTGCGTTTCCAAGCTTCTGCACCTCTTGCCGGATGGATGAGGGGGGGGGGAAGAGCGAGCGACTGGGGTTGGGACTCGTCCTCGATGATGCTGCTGGGCTTGCCGAGGCAGCGAGAAGTGTAGATGGAGTCAAGGGAAGGGAGGTTGCTTCCTTGGTCCTCCATCCGGATGGTCTGGGCTACGTCCACAACTGTTTTTATGGGAGTTTGTTCTGCCAAATTTGATTGCCTTGTTTCTTAACTTAAAATGACATCTACATTTTGCAAGTACTAGTTTGGTTGCAAAGTTCTTTGTGGTTTCTTGAGGCAGTAAATGGTTGCAATGGACCATTATGACCAGCTGCAGTTGGGACGTTAAAATGGAGCCAAAAACTGGTGACTATTGCACATAGACTTTAGACAATAGACAATAGGTGCAGGAGTAGGCCATTCGGCCCTTCGAGCTAGCACCACCATTCAATGTGATCATGGCTGATCATCCACAATCAGTACCCCGTTCCTGCCCTCTCTCCATACCCCTGACTCTGCTATCATTAACAGCTCTATTTAACTCTCTCTTGAAAGCATCCCGAGAATCGGCCTCCACTACCTTCCGAAGCAGAGAATTCCACAGATTTATAATTATCTGACTGAAAAGGTTTTTCCTCATCTCCGTTCTAAATGGCCTATCCCTTATTCTTAAACTGTGGCCCCTGGTTCTGGACTCCCCCAACATTGGGAACATGTTTCCTGCCTCTAGCTTGTCCAATCCCTTGATAATCTTATGTTTCAATAAGATCCCCTCTAATCCTTCTAAATTCCAGTGTATACAAGCCCAGTCGCTCCAGTCTTACAACATACGACAGTCCCGCCATTCCGGGAATTAACCTAGTGAACCTACGCTGCACGCCCTCAATAGCAAGAATGTCCTTCCTCAAATTTGTTGATCAAAACTGCACACAGTATTCCAGGTGCGGTCTCACTAGGGCCCCGTACAACTGCAGAAGGACCTCTTTGCTCCTATACTCAACTCCTCATGTTATGAAGGCCAACATGCCATTGGCTTTCTTCACTGCCTGCTGTACCTGCATGCTTCCTTTCAGTGACTGATGAACAAGGACTTGCAGATCTCTTTGTACTTCCCCTTTTTCTAACTTGACACCATTCAGATAATAATTTGTCTTCCTGCCTGCCTGCCTTTCTCAATGCATTATATGCTTAACCTGGGATTGTATTTATTTATGGCAAAAATCTTACTGATCTTCAAGCGAAAAAAGAATCCCACTGTACCTTGGTACAGGTAGAAAGGAACGGAGGAACGATGATTTAGCAATTCTTTATCCTCACATGCAAACACCTCACGTCTTGGCAGTCAGTGGTGAATCTGTGGAATTCATTGCCGCAGAAGGCTGTGGAGGCCATCAATGGATATTTTTAAGGCAGAGATAGATAGATTCTTGATTAGTATGTGAGTCAGGGGTTATGGGGAGAAGGCAGGAGAATGGGGTTAGGAGGGAGAGATAGATCAGCCACGACTGAATGGCAGAGTAGACTTGATGGGCCAAATGGCCTAATTCTGCTCCTATCACTTTCTGAACTTATGAACTAAGTATTCTATATCTTCAACATGAAGTTAAGACTCATTGAAACCTCAAGTTATCTAGATGGGCCGCAGGTTTATCTAGATTGCATCTTTATCCAAACCGGCAGTTATAGGGCGGCACGGTGGCACAGCGGTAGAGTTGCTGCCTTACTGCGCCAGAGACCCATGGGTCTTGTCTGTACAGAGTTCTTCACTGCCTGAAGCATGCAGGTACAGCAGGCAGTGAAGAAAGCCAATCGAATGTTGGCCTTCACAACAAAAGGAGTTGCGTATAGGAGCAAAGAGGTCCTTCTGCAGTTGTACAGGGCCCTAGTGAGACCGCACCTGGAGTACTGTGTGGAGTTTTGGTCTCCAAATTTGAGGAAGGATATTCTTGCTATTGAGGGTGTGCAGCGTAGCTTTACTAGGTTAATTCCCGGAATGGCGGGACTGTCATATGTTGAAAGACCGGAGCGGCTAGGCTTGTATACACTGGAATTTAGAAGGATGAGAGGGGATCTTATCGAAATATATAAGATTATTAAGGGGTTGGACACGTTAGAGGCAGGAAACATGTTCCCAATGTTGGGGGAGTCCAGAACCAGGGGCCACAGTTTAAGAATAAGGGGTAGGCCATTTAGAACGGAGATGAGGAAAATATTTTCCAGTCAGAGAGTTGTGAATCTGTGGAATTCTCTGCCTCAGAAGGCAGTGGAGGCCAATTCTCTGAATGCATTCAAGAGAGAGCTAGATAGAGCTCTTAAGGATAGCGGAGTCAGGGGGTATGGGGAGAAGGCAGGAACGGGGTACTGATTGAGAATGATCAGCCATGATCACATTGAATGGCGGTGCTGGCTCGAAGGGCCGAATGGCCTCCTCCTGCACCTATTGTCTATTGTTTGTCCGTTCTCCACGAGACCGCGTGGGTTTTCTCAGGGCGCCACGGTTTCCTCTCTCATTCCAAAGACGTGCAGGTTTGTAGGTTAATTGGCTACTGTAAGTTGTAAATGGCCCCCCAGTGTGTAAGACAGGGCAAGTGTGTGGGGTGATCTCTGGTCGGCGTGGACTCAGTGGGTCGAAGGGCATGTTCCGTGCTGCATCTCTAAGAATCTTCAGGCAGTTTCCTTCATTTGCTAACGGTGCAAGTGTGCCAGGCCAAAGCTTTCCACCTCCTGTGCTACCTGGTGTCATGGCAACAAGCATCTCATCAGAAAACAAGCTTCGTTTTTGACCAGTGTTTTGCCATCTCTCTTTTAAAAAAAAAATAGATTTATCCAATATTATTTGCAATAGCAAACAGCTCAAACAAACCCACCACCACAGCACCAGTAAAACCAATGTATGTTTCTTTTTTTTTTCCTAATCAGATGTGCAGCACTTTGGTCAACGTGGGTTGTTTTTAAATGTGCTATACAAATAAAATTGACTTGACTTGACTTGAATATACTGAACATCAGATAACTATTTGCCCATCCTTGTTTCGGATGAATTATACACCCAGCGGACCCAGAAATCTTGCATGGTGCTCGTGGACAGCGCGTAGTCCCTCTCTAGTACCACACGGGTCTTGGAGGTAACCCCGGAAAAGGGGCAGGCATCCGGTTTGGGCAGAGCCCTCTTCCGCCTGGCGCCGTGACTCACGGATGACCATCTTGGCCAGGCCCAGGAGCGACCCAACCAGGACATCTTCAGCCCCCCCCCACCCTCTCCCCTACGCACAGGGTCCCATCCTCTCTCGTGTTTCCAAGCAGTTCGCCTAGAGAGACTCGTTACGACATCTACAACCTCCTGCATCAGCTTTGTGATATAAACCCTGAAGGAAAAATGCTGTGATAATCACTCGAATCATCTGAAGAATTCTAATATTGACTATATTAATATTCATAAATAATCCAGCACTAATTTAGTTTAATACTTATTCGCAGTCCTAGCTTCTTGGAATGGTTTTAAAGCCTTCGCTGGCTCTCTACTTAATCTTGCTGATAGCCTGCTTATTAATCCTCTCTGTCAATTAGTGAGGTGGGATGGGATGGGCTGTTTCAGTCTAAGGGAACTGGGCCAGCACTGCAGGTAAGTGGAAAAGGCTTTTACATGTCTGCTTCTGAATATTAACAACATATTACTGCATAGAAGGAGGCCGTTCAGCCCATTGCATCTGTACCAGCCCCCAAGGTGTCAATCTGATCGGATCATTTCACCCTCTCTCTATTTCCCGCACTCTTGCAATTAATTCTCTCCTGTCTGCCCATCAAATCCTTTTGACACGTTTTGCCATTCATTTACACCAAAAGGCGATTCACAGCAGTTTAGTTTAGAGATACAGCGAGGAAACAGGCCCTTCGACCCACCGAGTCCGCACCGACCAGCGATCCCCGCACATTAACACTATCCTACACCCACTAGGGACAATTTACATTTACCAAGCCAATTAACCTACATACCTGTACTTCTTTGGAGTGTGGGAGGAAACTGAAGATCTCGGAGAAAACCCACACAGGTCACGGGGAGAACGTACAAACTCCGTACAGACAGCACCCGTAGTCGGGATCAAACCCGGGTCTCCGGCGCTGCATTCGCTGTAAGGCAGCAACTCTACCGCTGCGCCACCGTGCCGCCCTTTACTTCTAACATTTGGACGGAGAAGCCTGAAGCCAACTCAAGTCAAGTCAAGTCAAGTCAAGTCAAGTCAAGTCAAGTCAAGTCAACTCAAGTCAAGTCAAGTTAAGTCAACTCAAGTCAAGTCCCATTTATTGTTATATGCACCAGGTGAGATACAGGTTGAATGAACATTATGCTTGCAGCAGCCACACATATATGTAGACTCGGACATAGACACAAAGGCGTAACATACACAAACTATACATAAATTACGTGTAAATTCTGCAAAGCAGTGAAAAATGATTGTGAAAGAAACAAGACATTAATCTAAAACCCAATTATCAAAATAAATCAGCAAATTCTTGGTGTGCAAGGTGGTCCATAGTGTTGATTGTTTGAGGTCAGATTAGGGTTGTGCGGGTCTGTTCAAGAACCTGGTAAGAAGGTTAGCCAACAATGGGCCATTTTGGGCTTCACCCTTTCTTGTTGATCTGTTGCCTGCCGGCTTTGTTTGGCCTTTCCTTTCATCCAGTTCACTAACACCACTCCCCCCCCCTTCCCCCTCCACCACTCCCCCCCTCCCCCCTCCACCACTCCCCCCCCCCCCCCCCCACCACTCCCACCCCCTGCCCCACCGCTCTACTTTCAGACTGAAGAAGGGTCCTGACCCGAAACGTCACCATCCTTTTTCTCTGCCTGACCCGCTGAGTTGCTCCAGCACTTTGTGTCAATCTGTGGTAAGAAAGTAGTTGTAACTGAAGCTGGTGATGTGGGTCTTCAGTCTTCAGCCAGAACCCCACAGAGGATCAAAGCCCGAAACTGTGGAAATCTGAAATATCAATGATAAATGCTGGACCTCACCGAGTACTCACCGACCAGCGATCCCTGCACATTAACATTATCCTACGCACACCTGGGACAATTTACACTTATACCAAGCCAATTAACCTACAAACCTGTAGGTCTTTGGAGTGTGGGAGGACAATAGACAATAGACAATAGGTGCAGGAGGAGGCCATTCGGCCCTTCAAGCCAGCACCGCCATTCAATGTGATCATGGCTGATCATTCTCAATCAGTACCCCGTTCCTGCCTTCTTCCCATACCCCCTGACTCCACTATCCTTAAGAGCTCTATCTAGCTCTCTCTTGAATGCTTTCAGAGAATTGGCATACACTGCCTTCTGAGGCAGAGAATTCCACAGATTCACAACTCTCTGACTGAAAAAGTTTTTCCTCATCTCAGTTCTAAATGGCCTACCCCTTATTCTTAAACTGTGGCCCCTTGTTCCGGACTCCCCCAACATTGGGAACATGTTTCCTACCTCTAACGTGTCCAACCCCTTAATAATCTTATACATTTCGATAAGATCTCCTCTCATCCTTCTAAATTCCAGTGTATACAAGCCTAGTCGCTCCAGTCTTTCAACATACGACAGTCCCGCCATTCCGGGAATGAACCTAGTAAACCTACGCTGCACGCCCTCAAGAGCAAGAATATCCTTCCTCAAATTTGGAGACCAAAACTGCACACAGTACTCCAGGTGCGGTCTCACTTGGGGCCCTGTACAACTGCAGAAGGACCTCTTTGCTCCTATACTCAACTCAAACCGAAGATCTCGGAGAAAGCCCACGCAGGGAGAACGTACAATCTCCGTGCAGACAGCTCCAGGATCGAACCCGGGTTTCTGGCGCCGTGAACACTGTAAGACAGCAACTCTGCCGCTGCGCCATGAGTCCAGCAAAATTGGTGGAGAGAGGGTTAGGAATTCAGGTGTTCACTGCCAATACTGTGGCAACCAGTGAACTGGGGGGAGGTCAAGACAAAGAATTCAGGCTATTAGAGCAGGTAAATCAAGGTGTTAACTGACCAACGAGCCTGTACATTGAGCACTGGGATGATGAATGATGGATGATTGCAGGTAAGTGTCAGCAAAGTCTTTTTTGCTCTGGTTTATTTTCACCCACATGTTTAGACCGTAATGTTGTATCCTTATTGTTTTGATGTGGTTATGCTTTATTCTTAATTGTTAACTGTATGTTTGTGTTGTCATTTGTGAGCGGAGCACCAAGGCACATTCCTTGTATATGCACATACTTGGCTAATAAACCTATTCATTCATTCATTCATTCATTCATTCATTCATTCATTCATTCATTCAATGACTTCATTGAACATTTCTGCCTCTTCTGCAAAGTGCAGCCACAATACACATATCATTCTGTGAATGAGTGATCGGTGCATGCAAGGCTGGTTCTGGCTTGCTGGCAGTCTCCACCACAGCTCCCTCTGTTACTCGAGCCAGAGGCAGCCTCATTGAAAGCTCCGTTTGGTTGGGTGAAAGCCTGCAACGCTCCAACGAGGACTGCATTAAATGAACCCTTCCCGACTGGCAACGATCCCAAACTGCCGGGTTCATTTCCTAGTCCTGTGGTCCCATCGCCAACACTCCCTAACTGGGAAACATTCCATCACTGGGAGAAAACTTCATTCTGCGCTGAATCCAGACTAATTCTGGATTGTGAAAGTGCACAACCACAGAGCCGTGGAGACCGCCATCACAGGATGTCCATGCCCACTTGAAAGTGGGTCCAAAGAACCCAAAATGTCACCTCTTCCTTTTCTCCAAAGATGCCCTTGACCCGCTCAGTTACTCCAGCATTTAAGTAAGTGTGGAAGTAAGTTTAAGTTTATTGGTCAAGTGTGTACACAAACAAGGAATGTGCCTTGGTGCTCCGCTCGCAAGTAACAACACGAACACACAATAAACAATTAGGAATAAAGCATCAAACATTAAGAATAAAACATTATAGTTCTTCTTTCTTTCGTGTCCAGCATTCAAATGTTACGTCGCTGCCATCGTCCGTCCTGAAAGGGCGCAAGCTTCCGGTGACATTCAGTGGGAGCCATCACTTGTACAGTAGGCGATGGTGGTAGCAGAATTAGCTCAGGACACTTCCAGTTTTCAGCCCCGCGAAGTGGACACTTCGTCTATGAGGCCAACATTATAGTTTAAGCATGTGAATGAAATAAGCCAGAGCAAAAGGAGGCTACAGACTTTATTGGTTATTGAGTGGAGCTACTACACGCGGATAAAAGGCTGTTTTTATGTCTGGTTGTGGTGGCTTCGACAGTCCGGAGTCACCTTCCAGAGTCTATCTTCAGTGTACACCAGCATCTGCAGTTCCTTCCTATCCCACTCCAAAGTAGTCACAGGGGTCACAGTTTAAGGATAAGGGGGAAGGAAGTCTTTTAGGACCGAGATGAGAACGTTTTTTTTCACGCAGAGAGTGGTGAATCTGTGGGATTCTCTGCCACAGAAGGTATTTGAGGCCAGTTCATTGTCTATATTTAAGAGGGAGTTAGATGTGGCCCTTGTGGCTAAAGGGATCAGGGGGTATGGAGAGAAGGTAGGTACGGGATACTGAGTTGGATGATCAGCCATGATCATATTGAATGGCGGTGCAGGCTCGAAGGGCCGAATGGCCTACTCCTGCACCTATTTTCTATGTTTCTATGTTTCTAGCCATCTCTCCCAATCCACTTGGTCCTTATCCGTACATGCTTGACGACTCAACTGCTAGTCTTTCACATTCTCTGACCCAACATAACGTTCCTTCAAAACCACTATTCTAACCATGCAAATGAAACATCGTTCATTGTGACAGACGATTAGCGGTTGCTTCTCCAGACCCTGCAGGGATCAGATCCTCTTGCCTGACAAGACAACAACGAGAAAGCCAAGACAACAACATTGCATTTTGAACAGTGCTCGGAAAGTCAGCCCAACACGCAGTGAACATAACAAACCGTGTTACTAATGAATGTACTTAATGTATCATTTTCTATGGAGAAGGCAGGTCAATTCTATTTCACCGCTCCAGAGACCCCGGTTCGATCCTGACCCCAGGTGATGTAAGTGTGCAGCTTCCGCGCCCTGCTTGTAACCACGTGGGTTTCCTCCAGGTGCTCTGGTTTCCTTGCACATCAGTTCAGTTTAGTTTATTGACACGTGTACCGAGGTACAGAGTCGCTGCCTCACAGCGCCAGACACCCTGGTTCAATCCTGACTACGGGTGCTGTCTGTATGGAGTTTGTGACAGTTTTTGAGTTTCCCTGGGATCTTCCCACAGTCCAAAGATGGAGAGGTTTGTGGGTTAATTGGCCTGGCATAATTGTACAAATTGTCTCTCGTGTGTGTAGGATGGTGTTAAACCCCTGTCCCACTTGGGCGATTTTTTAGGCGCCTACAGGCGACTAGGCTGTCACCACACGGTCGCCGGGGTGTCGCCTGTACGGTCGTGAGTCGTCTCCAAAGAGTCGTAGCGTTTTTCTGGTCGCCGCTGGATTTTGATATGTTAAAAAAAAATCGGCGACTGTTGGTTTGACGCCAATGATGGTAGCTTGACGTCTCCTGACGGGGGCGCTGTCGTAGGTTGTCGCCAGGTGACGTAGGTTGTCGCCGGTGATGACTTCGGTGAATTCCATTGGTGACTACCTATGTCAACCGGCGACAAAACCAGAGGCCAAAATGACGTGAATTGTCTTCAGTTGTCGCCGAAGATTGTTCCCGATGTTGGGGAAGCCCAGAACTAGGGGTCACAGCTCAAGGATAAGGGGGAAGTCTTTTAGGACCGAGATGAGAAAACATTTCTTCACACAGAGAGTGGTGAGTCTGTGGAATTCTCTGCCACAGAAGGTGGTTGAGGTCAGTTCATTGGCTATATTTAAGAGGGAGTTAGATGAGGCCCTTGTGGCTAAAGGGATCAGGGGGCATGGAGAGAAGGCAGGTACGGGATACTGAGTTGGATGATCAGCCAAGATCATATTGAATGGCGGTGCTGGCTCGAAGGGCCGAATGGCCTACTCCTGCACCTATTTTCTATGTTTCTATGACACGGTCGTAGCTTGTCGTGGGTAGAGGTAGGTTGACTTCGGTTGTCGCCTGTGTGGACGTAGGTTGTCGTAGGCGCGGTCTAGGTGGGCGTCCTAAGTCGCGATGACTGGGTCGCCGGTTGTCATAGCTTGACGTCGACTAGGTGGTAGGTTGTTGTAGCTTGTCGTAGACATTGTCGTCGGGGGGGGTCCAGTCGCCGTTTTTTGGGCGAACTGCTACGACCATTGCAGTTGCCGGCAGTCGCCAAAAAAACCGCCTAAGTGGAACAGGCCCCTTAGTATACGGGGATCGCTGGTCGGCACAGACTCGATGGGCTGAAGGTCCTGTTTCCACGATGTTTCTCTAAACTAAAATAAAATTCCCTGAGTGGATATCAAGTCAGTTCTGGGAAGCCACACAGCTAATTCCCTTTAAATTAGTTATTTCTCAGAGCATTATTCTGTCTGATCTTCACCGAGCTCTCCGACTGGAACCACATCGAGGCTCTCCCGCTCCAGCCCTGGAAAATTCCGCCTTTTATGTCTTTCAGCAAACCTTCGGTAGTTAATATTGAAAAGCCCCAATTCAATTGCAGAGACCGGAAGTATTTTTGTCCACCACCCAAAACTTTTCGATCAAATCGTCCAGAGTTTGGGGCAGCAAAGTGGTAGGGCAGCGGTAGAGTTGCTGCCTCTCAGCGCCAGAGACCCCGGTTCAATCCCGACTCCGGGTGCTGTCCGTGTGGAGTTTGCACGCTCTCCTCGCGACCATGTGGGATTTCCCCTGGTGCTCCGGTTTCCTCCCACACTCCAAAGACGTAGGTTAATTGGCCCTCTGTAAATGGTCCCCAGTGAGTAGGATAAAACGGGTGATTGCTGGTCAGCACGGACTCAGTGGGACGAAGGGCCTGTTTCCCTGCAGCATCTCTAAACTATGCTAAGAAAACAGTGACATGTTTTTCTTTAGTTCACTCAGGTTGTGGCAGAATGTTGTACATGCAATTGATCCTCACATTTTAATGATCGTTTTAAGTCCTCTTTTTGACATGTCATATTGTCCTGGGGTCTGTGATCATAAGGTCACAAGGTTATAAGTGATAGGAGTAGAATTTGGCCGTTCGGCCCATCAGGTCCACTCCGCCATTCAATCATGGCTGATCTATCTCTCCCTCCCAACCCCATTCTCCTGCCTTCTCCCCATAACCGCTGACACCCGTACTAATCAAGAATCTATCTATCTCTGCCTTAAAAATATCCACTGACCTGGCCTCCACAGCCTTCTTTGGCAAAGAATTCCACAGATTCACCACCCTCTGATTAAAGAAATTTCTCCTCATCTCCTTCCTAAAAGAACATCCTTTAATTCTGAGGCTATGACCTCTAGTCCTAGACTCTCCCACTAGTGGAAACATCCTCTCCACATCCACTTTATCCAAGCCTTTCACTATTCTGTATGTTTGTGATAAAGGTGCATGCTTGCTCGGATGCCATTGGGACCAGTTACATTGATATCACCGAGGTCACAGACAGAATCAGTGGGTGGTCCACTGAATTCAAGTACTGATCATTGGGGACATGTCGAATTTCAGGCTTTTGTGTGAGGTTTTGATAGATCGGCCTTTACCCATCACTAGGGGTGCCAACTATCTCACTCCCAAAGTGACGTCACCGCCCCATACCCCACGTGACCTCAGCCAGCCAGTGGCCACGTGCTCCCGCTCCACTAATGGTGGCCGCCCGGGCCCGCAGGCGGATTGCTACGCAACCTCAGTCAGGCGGCGCCCGGGCCTCCGGGCCTACATTGTCTGGACCTACACTGTCCGGACCTACAGTGTCCGGGCCCACAGTGTCTGGGCCTACAGCATCCGGGCCTACAGCATCCGGGCCTACAGCATCCAGGCCTACAGCATCCAGGCCTACAGCGGCCTCCAGGCCTAATACGGGACAAGGGCAGTCCCGTACGGACAAACCAATTTAACCCAAAATACGGGATGTCCCGGCTAATACGGGATAGTTGGCAACCCTACCCATCACAGACGCCATTTTGGGACCAACATGGGAGTGAATATTCTGCCTTAACAAACCAATGTCATAATCCATTGTAGGACCAACATAACTTGCCATGTAACTTCTCTCCATGATCTGGCCAGTATCACGCTGCTGTTAATGAGAGCATATTTCGCTTGGGCAGCTTACAACCCAGCGGTATGAATATTGGCTTCTCTAACCAAGTAACCCTTGCTTTCCCTCTCTCCCCCAATCCGAGTTCTCTGACCAGTTTGACTGTCCTCTCCATTAAATGTAATCTTTGTATGCCTCATTGTCACCGTCACTTAGCTAACAATGATCCACTCTAAATTGTCCTTGAGCTTCGTCCCTTTTGATCTCGCGTTGTCACACCCTACCCTTCCATGTCTCTCTCCCTCTCCCCTGACTCTCAGTCTGGAGAAGGGTCTCGACCCGAAACATCACCCATTGCTTCTATCCGGGCCTCCGGCGGCACGGTGGCGCAGCGGTAGAGTTGCTGCCTTACAGCGAATGCAGCGCCGGAGACTCAGGTTCGATCCTGACTACGGGCGCCGCCTGTACGGAGTTTGTACGTTCTCCTCGTGACCTGCGTGGGTTTTGTCCGAGATCTTCTGTTTCCCCCTACACTCCAAAGACGTACAGGTATGTAGGTTAATTGACTGGGTAAATGTAAAAATTGTCCCTAGAGTGTGTAGGATAGTGTTAATGTGCGGGGATCGCTGGGCGGCGCGGACTCGGTGGGCCGAAGGGCCTGTTTCCGCGCTGTATCTCTAAATCTAAATCTAAAATCCAGAGATGCTGCCTGTCCCGCTGAGTTACACCAGCACTTTGTGTCCATTTTCTCCGCTGTGTTTGATTTGGCTGCTGCACGTCCTCCAACACGATGGTGGCTGCACTTCGGAAGAATACTCTGGAGCAGCAGGTGAGTTTGTGGAAACATTTTACCCTCCCCCCCTTTTATCTTTAAGCTCTAAGCCCGTCGACAACACTTGTCTTGTTGTTGTTGCTTCCACATTCTCTGCCATTTGATGATCTCGATTTACAATAAACCAGCTTGCTTGGAAATGGAGATCACCTAATGGAATGTACGTTGCTAACGAAAGGCAAAGCTTCCTTGCATGATATTCAGACAGGTTAATCCGAGCAAGCTGTTCCGATCCTCCGGGACTGCAAATGTGATTTCAAAGGGAATTGCCTCTTTGAAGTTGTTCTCTTCAGCCTCCCCAGTCTCGTACATGTGTCACCGCGCGCACAACAATCCGGAAGTTAAAGGAATCGATAATGTTTGCAATAACTGGAGGGGCCAATGCGGACACTTCAAAGGGGGAAGATCTTTCGGAGACGGACCTGTCTTTCTCCCGATGCTCGTGTTGGTTTGTACGATAAATTGTGGCTTCAAATATGGCCTCAAGCGAAGGGTCTTTCAAAATAACGCTCGCTTTGATCAATAGATCACAAGGAGCAAAATTAAATTCCACTGTGCCATGTCAGAACCCGGCTGGTGTCTCTTGAAGCATTTGGCATTGGCCCTGATGCTCAATTTTAAAATCAAAGGAAATATTCCAGGAACATGTTTCTTTCATTTCCCTTCCAAGTCAATGTGTTTCTCATGAAAATTGACTGTCATCAATAAACCATTTTAGTACTGACCCTACACTTTGACAGAGGGCTGGGATTAGGGTTGCCAACTTCCTCGCTCCCAAATAAGGGACAAAGGGTGACGTCACCGCCTCGCGCCCCACGTGACCTCATCCAGCCAGCGGCCACGTGCTCCCGCTCCACCAATGTTTCCATTCTCCATCTAAACATAGCACAAAAAGTAAGGAAATTTGCCAAATCTTCTCTGCCAATGCCAAACAGCTTATTCTGCCATTGACTCTTGTTCGGTGTTGTTTGGTGGATTGGATGATTGAAGTCTGAAGAAACAAGACATATTGGCAATTTAACAATTTATTCATTTAATAAACAGGAGCCACAGTAGCGTGTGGAAGAACCATACACAGCCATAACAGCCCGGCACCTCCTCCTCATGCTGGTCACCAGCCTGGTCACACACTGTTGTGGGATGGCATCCCATTCTTGTCAGCACCTGGGGGTACCAGAAGCTCAAAACAAGAGTCAATAGCAACAGCAGAATAAGCTGTTTGGCATTGGCAGAGAAGATTTGGCAAATTTTTCATGGGCGCAACCCATATACTCAGCTCTGCTGCTCATCCCACAAATGCATGTTCCTTACAAATGTGGCACCATTTAAAAGGGAAATAAACAGGCTTTCCAACGGTATAAGATTTATTGCCAAGAAGCATTGTTACAACAAAGAAATAATCTATCAAACACAAATTTCCTTACTTTTTGTGCTATGTTTTTTTATATACCAAAACTCTCGTTTGTTTGTTCCTGAACTACAGCCAAAATGGTACAAGATAGCGCGACACTTTTAGGCCCACCTTACTCACCGTCGTCCCTTTGGTGCTAATGGGAGAAGTTTCATTGAAATTGGTGTTATATTTTTAAAGTTATTCACATTTTAAAAGTTTAAATCTATCTCCTAGGGAGGGAGGGGGGAGGGAGGGAGGGAGGAGTGTTGAAGGGGGATGGAGTGGGGGGAGGGGAAGGGAGGAGAAGGAAGGGAGGGGGAGGGAGGGGGGAGGAGGGGAGGGGGGGAGAAGGGAGGGGGGGGAGGAGAGGGTGCTGCACCAATGCAAGAGAGGTTTGGGCCCAATGGGTCCACTTGGTCTAATCTCTCAACTAAACCCTTGCACTGTAAATAAGCTTCAGGGCCGAGTGAAAATAAGCCACAGTTTTTTTTGATGACAGAAAGCCGGTGTAAGGCAACGAGAGTCTCTGAAGATGTCAAACATGAGTGATTAAACTGTATCTTTAGTGCCTGGTGTAATAAACAGCGGCAGAGGCTGCCATTAACTATGTTATGACAGTTAATACGATGGTTCCTAAGGGGATTGAAGAGCAAAAGAGTCACAAAGAGCTGCTTGAGAAAAGCATCTTTGGTGTAAACGATTGTTGATGGAAGTAGATTGGGAGAGGAGAAATATCTTCTGCTGCATGCAATAAATATTTGAGTTTGGAACATAAGTGTGCTCAGCTCCCCTCCTGAAATGTAGTCCTACTGAGGTAAATGGAACATCAGAGATAGAGTTCAATGAGGCATGCATTATTGCTGCATGAATTCACCAGCTCAATAAAATAAGAGCCTTCCAGAACAACAGGTACTCTGAGACAATATACTGTGCATGGAGGCAAAATATGGCATGTGAGAAGAATCATAAGGTGGTGATAGAGCACAAGGAGGCCATTCGGCCCATCGTGTCCGAGCTAGTTCTCTACCAGTGTGACTCACTGGACCGAAGATAGGCACAAATAGCTGGGGTATCTCAGCGGGACAGGCAGCATCTCTGGAGAGAAGGAATGGGTGACGTTTCTCAACCGCAAACTATGGAGCACCTATTGAGATGTCCTCTATTGGAGCACAAATGCAAAGCTGAGGACCTTGCAGAGAACAACGATAAGAAGAAGACTCCAGCTTTTTGAGTCCATCTTCGGTTTAAACCAGCATCTGCAGTTCCTTCCTACACAATACTTTTCTCTTTCTTCTTTAACCACTTCCAACTCTGTTGCCCCCCCCCCCCCCCCATCACTCACTCTTCAGGGCCATTGCATTGTCTTGAGATGGTTAAGCTGGTTTATCAGCATATGAGTTGGACCCTTGTGGGAAGTAAATGAATGTGTGTAACAGGGGAAGATGGTATTTATGTTCGTTCTGCCGTCGTCTGTTGTCGAGGGGGAGAAAGAAAGAGATAAAGGATGAGAGAGTGAGAAAAAGAGTGAGAGACAAGGAGAATGTGAGAAAGAGTGAGAAATGGACAATAGACAATAAGTGCAGGAGGAGGCCATTTGGCCCTTCGAGCCAGCGCTGCCATTCAATGTAATCACGGCTGATCATTCTCAATCAGTACCCCGTTCCTGCCTTCTCCACATACCCCCTGACTCCGCTATCCTTAAGAGCTCTATCTAGCTCTCTCTTGAATGCATTCAGAGAATTGGCCTCCACTGCCTTCTGAGACAGAGAATTCCACAGATTTACAACTCTCTGACTGAAAACGTTTTTCCTCATCTCTTTTCTAAATGGCCTACCCCTTATTCTTAAACTGTGGCCCCTTGTTCTGGACTCCCCCAACATTGGGAACACGGTTCCTGCCTCTAACGTGTCCAATCCCTTAATAATCTTATATGTTTCAATAAGATCCCCTCTCATCTAAATTCCAGTGTATACAAGCCTAGTCGCTCCAGTCTTTCAACAAATGGAGCGAGAGAGAGAGAGTCAGGGTGTGTGAGAGAGACGTGCTATCCTGTAAAAATAAACGGCTAAACATGAATATACAATCAAGCCGTCCACGGGGCAAAGATAAAGGGCACAAGATTTAGTCAAGTCAAGTCAAGTCAATTTTATTTGTATAGCACATTTAAAAACAACCCACGTTGACCAAAGTGCTGTACAATCGAAGTGCTGTACAATTTAGTGCAAAGACATAACATTGAAGTCCAATAAAGTCCGATTAAGAAGCTTCAATGGTCTCCAATGAAGTAGATGGGAGGCCAGGACCGCACTCCAGCTGATGAGCTTGTCGTTCAGTTGCCTGATCACAACTGGGAAGAAACTGTCCCCGATTCTGGAGGTGTGCGTTTTCAAACTTCTGTATCTCCTGCCTGATGGGAGTGGGGAGGAGAGGGAGTGACCGGGGTGAGACTGACCCTTAATTATGCTGGCGGCCTTGCCAAGGCAGTGTGCAGTGTACATGGTGAAGAACAATGCACAAAAGTCCAGGTGGCACAGCGCTAGAGTTGCTGCCTTACATCGCTTACAGCGCCAGACACCCGGGTTCGATCCCAATTAAGGGTGCTGTCTGTACAGAATTTGTACGTTCTCCCCGTGACCTCGTGGGTTTTCTCCAAGATCTTCGGTTTCCTCCCACACTCCAAGGAAGTACAGGTTTGTAGGTTAATTGGCTTGGTATAAATGCAAAATTGGCCCTCGTGTGTGTTAATGTGTGGGAATCGCTGGTCGGTGCGGACTTGGTGGGCCAATGGGCTAGTTTCCGCTCTGTATCTCTAAACTAAACTAAAACTCGAAAGGGTCAGGAGGGCTAGTGAGTTATTGCATCCCATTCGCACACACAACTTTCTGTCCTCGGTCTCCTCCATTGTCAGAGTGAGGCTAAATGCAAATTGGGGGAACAGCATCTCATATTTTGCTTGGGCAGCTTGCAGCCCAGTGGTATGAATATTGATTTCTCTTACTTCAGGTAGCCCCAGCATTCCCTTTCTCTCTATCCCTCCCCAACCCAAGTCACACCAGCTTCTCATTTTCACCCTAACAAACAGCTAACAATGGCCTGTTTCCTTTATCATCGTTACTTTTTTTGCGTATCTTTCATTCATTGTTCTTTATCTTTCCATATCACCGTCTGTACCTCTCTTTTCCCTTATCCCTAAGCAGTCTGAAGAAGGGTCTCGACCCGAAACGTCACCCATTCCTTCTCTCCAGAGATCCAGCCTGCCCCGCTGAGTTACTCCAGCATTTTGTGTCTATCTTCGGTTTAAACCAGCATCTGCAGTTCCTTTCCTACTCTGTCTCTTCAGGCACAGAGTGACACGGAGCAAGAATCCTCGCACTACCAGGCCCTCTGTCCTTGGGTAGGTGTGAGTGGGAACAATCCAAACACGTTGCAGGGAGACAACATAGTTTGTGGTTCGGTGCCACATGTGTCCAAGTGTCTAAGCTTCAGTGTAGAAGTGTGGTGGATGAAGAAGGGTCTCGACTCGAAACGTCACCCATTCCTTCCCTCCAGAGATGCTGCCTGTCCCGCTGAGTTACTCCGGCATTTTGTGTCTACCATCAGAGAAAAGTGTATTCTTTTTTTTAAATTTTTTTTTTTTTAAATTTTTGAAAAGCATATGTACAAATAGAAATTAAAAAACACATTTGTTACAGAGTTCTTACATAGCTTCAATTTTTAAATTTTGGAAGAGAGAAAGTAAAAAAAACAAAAAAACTATAAACTTGGGGAGAGAGAATAAGAGGGTTAAAAAAAAAAAAAAAAAGGATCTAACTATAAAAATTAAAGGGAGTAGATCCGGGAGACAATAACCACAGTTGTACATCCAACCCCTAACTCAAGTTTCAACTTTTAATTTAAATTTTTTATTTTAGTCCTGTGCCAAACCCATTTACTTTTCTAAAAATTCAATAAATGGAGACCATATTTTTAAAAATAACTCAGGTTTGTCAATTAAGGCAAATCTTATTTTTTCCAAATGCAGGGTCTCTGTCATTTCCGTAGTCCACATTTTAATTGTGGGGGTTATTGGTTTTTTCCAAAATTTAAGTATTAATTTTTTCGCAGTTATTAGACTGTAATCAAGAAAATGTACCTGACTTGCTGTAAAATTTGTAGTATGTTCTGATAATCCTAATATAATTAATTTTGGATCCATATCTAATTTTTTGTTAATAACTTTAGAAACTATTTTAAAAATCTCCAACCAGAAGTTTTGCATTTTTATGTATTCTTGAATAAAATATAATTATCAGTCCTTGATCCACCTCACGCACGTCGCACCATTGAAATGTCAAGGAGAATAAAGACACCGGGGCTTTGGAAGCGAACGACGACAATTATGACACGATTTCCTGCATCTGTGTTTACATGCCTTGTCGTGTTCTTTATTCATAAATAGTACAAAGGTGACTATGAATAGTTTACCCTCCTGACAGAATCTGATTCTGCTTAGATATAATATTGCAGGAGACAAGACAATTACGAAAAAATATTCTATTAAATATGAGCATTCTTTATAAATTATTTATCTCCAGCAATGTAATTGGCACTGACCTAACTTGTCATATTAAATTTGCTAGTGATTTGTTCTGCCTCTTTCCTTATACCCACTTTGTGAATCACATTTACTATTCTGTATAAAGGTTTTGTTCTCTCATTGTGCGCGCACACACATTTCCTGATATTTACATATAACAGCACACAAGGAGGCTATTCCTCCCATTGAGTACACGCATGCTCCAGCCTTTGCAATCTCCTCAGTCGAATTCTCCCTCGTTTTCTGTTCCTGCACCGTTCACCTTATTCTCCCTCACACATTCCCACCTTTTTTTACTCTTTCTTTTTGTTGCTGATCTGTGCAGGAGGCCATTTACAGCCGTCAACGAACCGACCGGAAGTTCTTCGGGATGTGGGAGGAAAACATAGAAAATAGGTGCAGGAGTAGGCCATTC
The DNA here is from genome assembly GCF_053455715.1 of Rhinoraja longicauda. Lineage (NCBI taxonomy): Eukaryota > Metazoa > Chordata > Chondrichthyes > Rajiformes > Arhynchobatidae > Rhinoraja > Rhinoraja longicauda. The sequence goes on from NC_135988.1 coordinate 12,271,336, forward strand.
GGCCCTTCGAGCCTGCACCGCCATTCAATATGATCATGGCTGATCATCCAACTCAGTATCCCGTACCTGCCTTCTCTCCATACCCCCTGATCCCTTTAGCCACAAGGGCCACATCTAACTCCCTCTTAAATATAGCCAATGAACTGGCCTCAACTACCTTCTGTGGCAGAGAATTCCACAGATTCACCACTCTCTGTGTGAAAAAATACTTTCTCATCTCGGTCCTAAAAGACTTCCCCCTTATCCTTAAACTGTGACCCCTTGTTCTGGACTTCCCCAACATCGGGAACAATCTTCCTGCATCTAGCCTGTCCAACCCCTTAAGAATTTTGTAAGTTTCTATAAGATCCCCCCTCAATCTTCTAAATTCCAGCGAGTACAAGCCGAGTCTATCCAGTCTTTCTTCATATGAAAGTCCTGCCATCCCAGGAATCAATCTGGTGAACCTTCTCTGTACTCCCTCTATGGCAAGAATGTCTTTCCTCAGATTAGGAGACCAAAACTGTACGCAATACTCCAGGTGTGGTCTCACCAATGCCCTGTACAACTGCAGCAGAACCTCCCTTCAGTCGAATCCCCCCTCGTTTTCTGTTCCTGCACCGTTCACCTTATTCTCCCTCACTCATTCCCACCTTTCTTTACTCTTTCTTTTTGTTGCTGATCTGCGCAGGAGGCCATTTACAGCCGTCAACGAACCGACCGGAAGTTTGTTGGGATGTGGGAGGAAGCCGGAGCGTCCGGAGAAAACACAAGCACCCACACGCACGCACACGCGGTAACAGGCAGAACGCGCAAACTCCACACAGACGGCAGCTGAGGTCACAATCGAACCCAGGACCCGCGTGCTTCACAGCTGTGGGGTAGCAGCACTAACTGCAAGACGAGGCGGAGCACGACGCAATTTATCCCAGAAGAGGATTAGACTCACAGATTCACACGGCGTGGAAACAGGCCCTTCAGCCCAACTGACCAAATGCCCTATCTACACTAGTTCCCGTTTGGTCCATATCTTTCTCAACTTATCCTATCCATGCACCTGTCCAAACGGCCCCATCGCAGAAGCGTCCACGTCGCGGGGCTGGAAGCTGGAAGTGTCCTGAGCTAATTCTGCTACCACCATCATCTGTTGTACAAGTGACGGCTCCCACTGACTGTCGCCAGAAGCTTGTGTCCTTTTCAGGACGGACGATGACAGTGATATAACATTTGGAACATGGACGATGGACACAAAAGAAAAAGACCTGTCCAAATGTCTTTTAAATGTGGTAGTACCTGCCTCAACTTCCTCTTCTGGTAGCTCATTCCATATACCCCTTGTGTGAAACATTTGCCCCTCAGGTTACTATTAAATCCCCCCCCCCCCCACCTTAAATCGGTTCTTAATTCCACACGTCTGTGCTGAGCATAATACCAAGACCATTTCTTATCTAACTGCATTATCCATAATCCCTCTATTCCTTGTATATCCATATGCCCATCCAAAATCCTCTTGAATGCCAACATCATATCTGCCGTAACCACCAACCCTGTTCCAGGCACTCACCCCTCAGTGTAAGAAAGGTGTTAAAATACGGCATTTTATAATGCAACTAGGCCAAGTGGAACCGTAGGGCCCAAACCTCTCCTGCATTGGTGCAGCACCCTCTCCTCCCCCACTCCTCCCTCCCCTCTCCCCCCTTCCTCCCTCCACATCCCCCTCTCTTCCTCCCTCCCTCCTCCCCCCCAGCTTCCTTCAATCCCTCTTTTTCCTTTCTTGACTGTTCAAGTTCAAGTTCAAAGTTGAAAACACTTTATTTGTCCCCGTGGGGCGATTTACAAAGGCACAAAAACTATTGGGGGGGAGGGGGGGGGGGACTAGTAGGGTGAGCAGAGGGACTGGGGTGGTTGGGAGTTGAGGAGCTGAACAGCCTTGGGGACAAAGGTTGCCCTTCTCCTCTGTGTCCCGCAGCGTGGGCAGCGAGGCCGGCGTGCTGGGGGGAGCCACTCAAACGCAGAGAACAGGACGTGGGAGGGGTCGTGTAAAACCCTGCCAGCTGACCTTAGCATCCGCTGGTCGCAGAGGGTGGAGAGAGAGGGCTCCGACAGGGAGCCCTATAATTTTGGACCAGACTTTGGCCGTGCTCTGACAGGGGGTCTCTGTTCTGAAGGCAGACGGAGTGGAACCAGCAGGTGAAGGAGAACGTGATGACGCTCTGAATGAAGCAGTAGTAAGACAATAGACAATAGGTGCAGGAGGAGGCCATTCGGCCCTTCGATCCAGCACCGCCATTCAATGTGATCATGGCTGATCATTCTCAATCAGTACCCCGTTCCTGCCTTCTCCCCATACCCCCCGACTCCGCTATCCTTAAGAGCTCTATCCAGCTCTCTCTTGAATGCATTCAGAGAATTGGCCTCCACTGCCTTCTGAAGCAGAGAATTCCATAGATTCACAACTCTCTGACTGAAAAAGCTTTTCCTCATCTCAGTTCTAAATGGCCTACCCATTATTCTTAAACTGTGGCCCTTTGTTCTGGACTCCCCCAACATTGGGAACATGTTTCCTGCCTCTCTAGACTGAAACATCCCAATTCACAATAATAAAACATCAAAAAACATTCTATGTGTAGGAAGGAACTTGCAGATGCTGGTTTACACTGAAGATGGACACAAAATGCTGGAGCAACTCAAGGGGTCAGGCAGCTTCTCTGGAGAAAAGGAATGGGTGACGTTTCGGGACGAGACCCTTCTACAGACTCAAAACATTCTACTTTGGTCCCATGTAAAATTAGTTATTTGTGTGTTAACTTCATCCACAGTAGGCATTGAACGTCAACATAAACTCTTTTAACAGATCCCAGCTCAGCTACAGAGGGCACAAATTTGGGGAATAGAAGAAATGCAAGGTGAATGCACTACATGGACTTACAGTATGGAATTGAATTTCAGAGGCTGGCTACGACGCACTGATGCTATTATACACCATTTTGAGCAGCATGCCTGGGGACTTCCAATGCAATGCTGTCTGTAGAAAGAAACGAGTCTTTGGATGGAGGAACAAGTCGTGGATTCAAACCTTATTTTATCTTCTGAAAAAGTAGAACTTTGCCCATGGAGATGATTTCAGGTGGAAGTTATTCTCCCCACTTTTCTATCAATTTTATGCAGATTCTCCCACTCTGCTGCATAGTAGGGACGATATACAGTGGCCAATTGAGTCTCACAAGGCTCCTGACCCGAAACGACACCCACCCATGTTCTCAAGAAATGCCGCCTGACCCGTTGAGTTATTCCAGCACTTTGGGTCTTGTTTTGTAAACCTGCGTCTGAGGTTCCTTGTGTCTAACCTACTGACCCACATGTTCACAAGTTCACCTTATAGGAATAGAATTAGGCCATTCAGCCCATCGAGTCTACTCCATCATTCAATCATGGCTGATCTCTGCCTCCTAATCCCATTTTCCTGCCATCTCCCCATAACCCTTGACATCCGTTCCAATCAAGAATTTGTCTATCACTGCCTTAAAAATATCCACTGACTTTGCCTGTACAGCCCTCTGTGGTAATGAGTTCCACGGATTAACTGGCCTCTGATTACCCTTCCACATCACATGTCTTTGGGATGCACGAGGAAGTTGAAACACCCTCGGAAATGGTCACAGGGAGAATGTGCAAACAGATGGTTGTACGTTTGGAAGAGTTTATTAAGGTACAGAACAACAAGCCCAGAGGAGTTAGACCAGAAGACCAGAAGGCATAGGGAATAGAAAGTCAGTGGCATGGTGGCGCAGCGGTAGAGTTGCTGCCTTACAGCGCCAGACCCAGGGTGGATCCTGACCACGGGTGCTGTCTGTATGGAGTTTGTACGTTCTCCTCGCATGGGTTTTCCCGGGTGCTCCGGTTTCTTCCCACAGTGCAAGGACCACAGTCCGGTTTGTAGGTTAATTGGCTTTGATAAGAATTGTAAATTGTCCCTGGTGTGTAGGATTGTGCTACTGTAAAGGGATCGCTGGTGGGTGTGGAGTCAGTGGGCCGAAGGGCCTGTTTCCGCACTGTATCGCTAAACTAAACTAAAAATCAGGCCATTCAGCCCATCGAGTCTACTCTGCCATTCAATCATGGCTGATCTTGTTTAGAGATACAGGGTGGAAACAGGCCCTTCGGCCCACCGGGTCCGCGCCGACCAGCGATCCCCCGCACATTAACACTATCCTACACCTACTAGGGACAATTTTTACATTTACCAAGCCAATCAACCTATAAACGTGTACGTCTTTGGAGGGTGGGAGGAAACCGAAGGTCTCGGAGAAAACCCACGCATGTCACGGGGAGAACGTACAAACTCCGTACAGACGGCGCCTGTAGTCGGGATCGAACCCAGGTCTCCGACGCTGCATTCGCTGCAAAGGCAGGAACTCTACCGCTGCGCCACCGTGCCGCACTTATTCCCCCCCTCCCTCTCAACCCTGTTCTCCTGCAGTTTGAAAGACAATTAAAAAATCGAGCCTTTTTTCTGACTTGGAGCCATAGTCGGTTAGCAAGTGTGATGATGAAGAGCGAAGCAGAGCTTGGCACAAGTCTGAATGCGACTGCAATCTTCTTTGGCTTCCAGCTTTGCAGACAGCAGACCGAAGATGTCTGGGGTTGAGATGCGATGAATGGGTCGTAGTCTGAGTTAAAGGAGCAATCTTGGCCACCGCACATAGATTGTTCTGTTCATTCAAATTGTGTCTCGGGATTTTGAATTTCAATCAGAGCTTTCGATTAACATTTCATTTACGAGTCAACACATTTGCAATGCAATTTTTCTTCAGACAGCTCCCGATAACTCCGATTATGAGCACAGAAGGTGTTGTTCTGACTCAAAAAGGAGACATCAATTGAGTCATGCTAGTGGGTCAGCTTTGGTGTACAGTCCATGTGACAAGGTTAAGTAGCTTTGCAATAATGTAATGCCCTCCCAGCAAAGCCGAGTAAGCAGAATAAATGTTAGAAAACTGGTAACATCAGATTCAATCTACAACAAAGCTTTCATGTAGATATACAACTGTAAACCCTTTCATATTTATGTACAACTGTAAATTCATTTACTTTTTCATTCAATTCTTTTAAATGTATGCTGAGATCTATTGCATTTGAGATATGAAATCATGCATCTGCACACAAACCCACTCTCAGACACAACACACGCACACAGTTACAAAGAGCACGCACAGACATACATGCACACATGCATAAGATACATGTAACATGCATAAGATACATGTAACATGCATTCTATATATTGAAATCTATTTTAATTATTGGTTGAATTTAATACCATTGTATTAAATATCTTAAATAACTGTGATCCAAGGACTCTATTCCTTGGAGCGCAGGAGGATGGGGGGTGATCTTGAATGAATGAATGAATAAATGAATGAATGAATGAATGAATGAATGAATGAATGAATAAGTTTATTGACCAAGTATTTGCATACACAAGGAATGTGCCATGGTGCTCCGCTCACAAATGACAACACAAACATACAGTTAACAATTAAGAGTAAAGCATAAACACGTCAAAACAATAAAGATACAACATTATGGTCTAAACATGTGGGTGAACAGATCTTATAGAGGTGTTACAAAATCTTGGGGGGAATGGATGGGGTAAACGCACAGATTCTCTTGCCCAGAGTAGGGGGATTGAGAACCAGAGGACATAGGTTTAAGGTGAGGGGGGAGAAAGATTTCATCGGAACCCGAGCGATACCTTTTTTTACACAAAGGGTGGTGGGTGTATGGAACAAACCGCCGAAGGAGGTAGTTGAGGCAGGAACTATCACAATGTTTAAAAAACATGAGGACAGGTGCATGGATAGGACAGGTTTAGAGGGATATGGGCCAAATGCAGGTCAGGCTGGACATGTGGCAGTGTAGATGGGACACGTTGGTCGGTGTGGGCAAGTTGGGTCAAAGGGCCTGTTTCCACGCTGTACGACTCTGAGTGATTTTGCATGTCAGGCAGCATTTATGGAGGACGGGAGTAATTGTAAATCATCCCGGATGTGAGTAGGATAGTGTAAGTGTGCGGGGATCGCTGGTCGGCGCAGACTCAGTGGGCCGAAGGGCCTGTTTCCGCGCTGTATCTCTAAGCGAAACTGAACGTCACACCTGGTCATGATCTCCACCAGCAAGGAAACAAGTGGATGTTGTTTTTAGAAACAGCCTCTGCTGTTTACAGCCAATATGTTGATGTTGTCATGACTTGCCCACTGTGCTAGGTACAGGAGGAAAGACAGGAGATCTTTTGGTGTGATGTTTGCGTTCTCCGTTCCACACTCACTCTGGACCTTCTGCCTTTGTTCTCCTACACTATGTCAACAAAGCTCAAGGAACAACATCTCATCTTCCGACACGGCACATCACAGCCTTCAGGGCTCAACATCGGATTCACAATTTCTCATCATCAAACGTTCCAGCTACGAATCCCACATTTCCAGATATCTTCCCTCTCTCCACTTCTAGTATTTCAGATTTCTTTCATCTCCTCCTATTTACTCAACCCATGATACACCTTCACCATCTTCTCACCCTCTCCCTGGACCACTGCATGTGCTACCTAATCCCTCCACGTCATCGAGTGATACAGTGTGGAAACAGGCCCTTTGGCCCAACCTGCCCACACCGGCCAACATGTCCCAGCTACACTAGTCCCACCTGCCAGCATTTGCTCCATATAATAATAATAATAATAATGCATTACATTTATATAGCGCTTTTCTAGAAAATCCAAAGATGCTTTACATATTAGATCTAACATAAAGATAAATAAATAAAAGAACAGAAAAGGAAGAATAAGGTGGAGCGACGGTCAAAGATTGAAGGCAGTGCTGAACAGGTGAGACTTCAGTGATGTTTTGAATGTGGTGAGTGAGGAGGAGTCTCTGACGGTTTGGGGTAGTGAGTTCCAGAGGGTGGGAGCAGCGATGGAGAAGGCCCTGTCCCCCCAGGATCTGAGTTTGGTCCGGATGGGGGGGGACAGGAGGTTAGCAGCAGCAGAGCGGAGGGTGCGGGTGGGAGTGTGTCTGTGGAGGAAGTCAGTCAGGTAGGATGGGGCCAGGTTATGGAGGGCTTTGTAGGTCATGAGGAGGATTTTGTACTGGATTCTCTGGGGAATGGGGAGCCAGTGGAGCTTGTAAAGGATGGGGGTGATATGGTCACGGGTCGGGGAGTGGGTGAGTAGACGGGCAGCGGAGTTCTGGATGTATTGGAGTTTATTGATGGTCCCTCCAAACCTGTCTCACCCATGTACCTGGTAGACACAAAATGCTGGAGTAACTCAGCGGCTCAGGCAGCATCTCGTGAAGAGAAGGAATGGGTGACGTTTCGGGTCGAGACCCTTCTTCAGTCTGAGGAAGGGTCTTGACCCGAAACGTCACCCATTCTTTCTCTCCCGAGATGCTGCCTGACCCGCTGAGTTACTCCAGCATTTTGTGTCTACCTTCGATTTAAACCAGCATCTGCAGTTTCTTTTCCCCCATGTACCTGTCTGACTGCTTCTTAAATGTTGGGATAGTCCCTGCCTCAACTACCTCCTCTGGCAGCTTGTTCCATACACCCACCACCCTTTGTATGAAAAAGTTACCCCTCAGATTCCTATTAAATCTTTTCCCCTTCACCTAAAAGTTATGCCCTCTCACTTTAAACCCATGTCCTCTCACCGCCTCCACCCTACTGTCTTTGTTTGTTGCTGCTACCTACGAGTGCCAGAGGACACCAGAGGATAATGTTTACTGTGCAGTTGAAGTTGTGGCAAATAAAGCAGCATTGAACCATTGACAAATTCACAAGACGCTGATGACTTGGAGTTGGAAAAGCTTGGATTTGTCTCCAAACTCACTGGAACTGGCAAATGGTCAGAGAGCTGTTGGACTAAAACCTATTATAATACTACTTCAAAATGCAAACAAACACAGAGCTATTTCAATCAAAACTCCATGGGGTCTCAATGACAGATTGTTTACAGAGTGGCGCATCATTGCCTTAATATTTCTCTCACATTTTCTCATTTCAACGCGTCACTTCACACCAGACAACCTCCTGTAGAAATGGAGCTGATCGTCCAAACTAATGGGAATCTGTTCAACCTACAGCGACTGGTCTCCAGAAGCAAGGTCACGCCTACTTTTGTAGTGGAGCAAAAGGGCAAACTGTCCTTGTTTGTTGCCGCTACCTATGAGAACCAGAGGACACAGGTTTAAGGCGAACGGGGCGAAAGATTTAATAGGAATCTGAGAGGCAACTTTTTCACAGTGTTGCAACGTGGGCCCATTAAGTGTCAACTGAATCAGAGACGTAACTGCAGGTAGACACAAAAAACAAATGAGGTAACTCCGCGGGGCAGTGCAGCATCTCTGGAGAGAAGGAATGGCTGACGTCTCGGGTCAGCGGGAGGATGTGGCACAACGCTCGTCAGAGAGGGGAGGAGAACTTCTTCAAAGCTGACATACCTTGAGGAGACTTGGCAGCGGAGCGGACGAAATGTGTAGGAAGGAACCGCAGGTGCTGATTTAAACCGAAGATCGGACTTGTGATCCTTCAAACAACTGAACAGGAGACAAAATCAGAAGAGACATTGAAAGTCCATGTGAAGTTGCTGGTGGAATCAATACAGTTTTAGCAGTTCTGTAATAATTGACACTGGAGGCATATTTGCAGCAAGAATTGAACAAATTGCATCTACATTCATTGGGCTGGGTGGCCTAACAGCAAGGCTGCCTACGTACCACGCACCGAGAAAAGTACAGAACTTTAACATTCAAGCATGTGCGCTCTATGGAGGAGGGAGGAAGAGATGGTGGGGAGGGGGGAGGAGAGGGTGCTGCACCAATGCAGGAGAGGTTTGGGCCCCAACGGGTCAACTTGGTCTAGTTTACACTAGTGAAGAGACAGACAGAGGGTTAGTTTGCGTCTGCAAGGGTCTGCCACTTTTCTCTGCGTATCTCCCCGCAAAATCCTCCCCCGTTGCCAGGTGGCGGAGGCCGTACCAAGGTGTCGCGGCTGCCGTTCCTTGCCGGAAGATGCAAAGGCTGGGCGGGATGGCTCGGCGGTCAGCGGGACCGGGAGGAGGCCGGGGACGTCGGGCGCGAGGAGCAAGGGCCGGTAAGAGGGTGAGCCGGGGCGATGCCTCCAGCGCCTTCAAGGCCCACCGCGGGAGGAGCGCCCGCGACACAAAGATGGTCGGGCGAGGAGAGGAGAGGGACGTTGTTTCGTGGGAACCGCTCTTGTACATCGAGCGCGTGGGCTGACCGGACTTTGGAAACTGACCCACGCTGACCTTTCTGTCCTGGGCCTCCTCCATTGGCAGAGTGAGGCCCAGCTCAAATTGGAGGAACAGCACCTCATATTTCGCTTGGGCAGCTTACACCCCAGCGGTGTGAACATTGACTTCTCCAACTTCAAGTAACCCTTGCTTTCCCTCTCTCTCTCCATCCCTCCCCTTTCCCAGTTCTCCGACCAGTCTGACTGTCTCCGACCACATTTTATCTATTTGCTTTGTTGTTACCTTCTCCCAGCTAACAATGATCTATTCTACATTTCCCTTGATCTCCATTCCCTTTGCCTTGTTTTCACACCTTACACGTCCTTATCTATGTATCTCCCTCTCCCTGAAAGCAGTCTGAAGAAGGGTCTCGACCCGAAACGTCACCCATTCCTTCTCTCCTGAGATGCTGCCTGACCTGCTGAGTTACTCCAGCATTTTGTGAATAAATACCCACCTAACAATGATCTATTCTACATTTCCCTTGATCTCCATTCCCTTTGCCTTGTTTTCACACCCTAACACTTCCTTATCTATGTATCTCCCTCTCCCTGACATCAGTCTGAAGAAGGGTCTCGACCCGAAACGTCACCCATTCCTTCTCTCCTGAGATGCTGCCTGACCCGCTGAGTTACTCCAGCATTTTGTGTCTATCTTCGGACTTTGGAGATGTTGCCAAAATATGGTGGCGCCTGCATGTGTAACAGGGTGACGCAGCGGCAGAGTTGCTGCCTCACAGCGCCAGGGACCCGGGTTCGATGCCGACTACGGGCGCTGTCTGTACGGAGTTTGTACGTTCTCCCCGTGACCTGCCTGGGTTTTCTCCGAGATCTTCGGTTTCCTCCCACACTCCAAAGACGTATAGGTTTGTAGGTTGATTGGCTTGGTGTAAGTGTAAATTGTCCCTAGTGTGCGTAGGATAGTGTTAATGTGTGGGGTACGCTGGTCGGCGCGGACTCGGTGGGCCGAAGGGCCTGTTTCCGCGCTGTATCTCTAAACTAAACGAAATATGCAAAAATAATTTTACTGTGTAGTTGAAGTTGTGAGAAATAAAGCAGCATTGAACCATTGAAAAATTCACAAGACGCTGATGACTTGGAGTTTGGATTTGTCTCCAAACTCACTGGAACTGGCAAATGGTCAGGGAGCTGTTGGACTAAAACCTATTATAATACTACTTCAAAATGCAAACACAGAGCTATTTCAATCAAAACTCCATGGCGTCTCAAGGACTGTTTGTTTACAGAGTGGCGCATCATTGCCTTAATATTTCTCTCACTTTTTCTCATTTCAACGCGCCACTTCACACCAGCCAACCTCCTGTAGAAATGGAGCTAATCGTCCAAACTAATGGGAATCTGTTCAACCTACAGCGACTGCTCTCCAGAAGCAAGGTCACACCTACTTTTGTGGTGGAGCAAAAGGGCAAAGTGCTTGAGTCACTCAGCATATCTCTGGAGAACTTGGATCGATGAAGTTTTGGGTCCGAAGGGTCCCAACCCGAAACGTCACCTATCCAGGTTCTCCAAGATATGCTGCCTGACCGACTGAGGACTCCAGCACTTTGTGTTGCTGGAGTCCTCAGTCGGTCAGGCAGCATATCTTGGAGAACCTGGATAGGTGACGTTTCGGGTTGGGACCCTTCGGACCCAAAACTTCATCGATACACATTTGTGTATTAACCAGCATCTGCAGTTCCTCGTTCCTGTATACACCCTAGGTTCAATGTGGCAAAATACCATCTAGTGTCGAGAACTGTCAACTGTCCGACTGAAGAATGGACCCAACCTGAAAATTCACCTATCCATGTTCCCCAGATCAGTCGGAAGAAGAAGGTTCCTGAAACATCACCTTTAGAATTTACTTTTCTAGAAGCAGGCCCTTCGGCCCACCGAGTCTACGCCGAACAGCAATCACACCGCACACTAACACTATCCTACACACAAGGGACAGTCTGCAATTTTTTACTGGAGCCAATTAACCTACAAACCTGCACGTCTTTGGAATGTGGGAGGAAACCGGAGCAACCGGAGAAAGCCCACATGGGGTCACAAGGGGAACGTACAACGTTTGAACAGACAGCAGCCGTAGTCAGGAACGAACACGGGATTCTGGTGCTGTAAGGCAGCCACTCTATCGCTACGCCACTGTGCCACACAAAATCACCTATCCAAAATGCTACCTGACCCGCCGAGTTATTCCAGCACTTTGTATCCTTCATGTAAACCGGCACATGTGGTTCCTGGTTTCCCCATGCAGGAAAAATGTTCCCGATATTGGGGGAGTCCACAACCAGGGGGTCACAGTTTAAGAATAAGGGGTCGTCCATTTAGGACTGAGATGAGGAAAAACATTTTCACCCAGAGAGTTGTGAGTCTGTGGAATTCCCTGCCACAGAAGGCAGTGGAGGCCAATTCACTGGATGTATTCAAGAGAGAGTTGGATATAGCTCTTCAGGCTAACGGAATCACGGGATGTGAGGAGAAAGCAGGAACGGGGTATTGATTAAATACTGGATGATCAGCCATGATCATATTGAATGGCGGTATTTATTCGCAAAATGCTGGAGTAACTCAGCAGGTCAGGCAGCATCTCAGGAGAGAAGGAATGGGTGACGTTTCGGGTCGAGACCCTTCTTCAGACTGAAGAAACGTCACCCATTCCTTCTCTCCTGAGATGCTGCCTGACTTGCTGAATCACTCCAGCATTTTGTGTATAAATACCTTCGATTTGTACCAGCATCTGAAGTTATTTTCTTACCCATATTGAATGGCGGTGCTGGCTCAAAGGGCCGAATGGCCTACCCCTGCACCTATTTTCTATGTTTCTATGTTTCTAACATTAGTTGACCATCTGCAAGCAGCTTATGTCAGCACTTGTGCGTAGTTGGGGTTATTCAGAGGAATTGCTAAAGAAGGATAAGTGGACCTTGAGAAGGTCTCGGAGCCAAGGAGAAGCCACAGCTATAACCAGCCCAGTCCATTAGCTAAGATCTCAGTGTTTCATGTGCCATTTGAGAGAGTCGAACCCATTAAAGGCTACACTTAGTTCTCAAGACTCCTTGCAAGGGGAAGCAATCACCCGGGCACATTGCAAAGTCAGAAATAATAAAAAGATTTTCCCCCACGTGCGTAACCAAAAATAATCTCCCTGTGTCCTCATGTACTCATAGTTCATGGGAGAAATTGACCATCCTTATCTATCCTGCACACGAGGGACAATCTCTGATCATCCCCGGCTAGGTCGCCTGGGCGAGGGTGCCTGATGTAATGAGACCCGAAACGCCCGATGACCTCAGGTCACATCACTGAGGATGCGTCACAGTGCATCCAGAAGATGTATCTTTCACACTGCACTTATAAAGCAGGCATAATATCCATTTTCAGTTAAGGCTTCCGCTCCATTAAAAACCACCACAACAGCCCTTGGATCAGGTTGGGGCGAGTTTTTGAGGCATGGTATATTCTGAAGAAGTTTTGGGCTCCACTAAATGATTTTAGTACTTAACATGAACACATTAATGTATCGTGGAATCAGATCTGTATCACTCTATTCTAGTGTCAGAGAAGGCAATTGTGGCAGTTGGCATCCATGTTAAAAGTCTTAATAGTACAACATGGAAACAGGCCTTCAGCCAAACAAGTTCAAAATAACCATCAGCCAGGTATTTCCCATCTGCATACTAAAACTCTTGTTTGTTTAATTGTTTGTTCCTGAACTACAGCCAAAACGGTACACGATAGCGCAACAATTTTAGGCCCACCTTACTCACCGTCGACCCTTTGGTGCTAATGGAAGAAGTTTCATTGAAATCGGTGTTATATTTTTAAAGTTATTCACATTTTAAAGTTTAAATCTATCTCTTAGGGAGGGAAGGGGGAGGGAGGGAGGGAGGGGGTTGGGGGAAGGATAAGGGGGCTTTAGGGGGATGGAATGGGTGGGGGAAGGGAAGGGGGAGGGTAAGTGGAGGAGGGGGAGGGTAGGGGGAGGGGGAGGGGGAGGGAGGGAAGAGGGGGAGGGGAGGGAGGGGGGAGGAGAGGGTGCTGCACCAATGCAGGAGAGGTTTGGGTCCAACGGGTCGACTTGGTCTAGTTTACACTAATCCCATTAGAGTGGCACTGTGGTAGAGCTGCTGCCTTACAGCGAATGCAGCACCGGAGACCCGGGTTTGTTCCCGACTACGGGTGCTGCCTGTACGGAGTTTGTACGTTCTCCCCTGCATGGGTTTTCTCTGAGAGCTTCGGTTTCCTCCCACACTCCAAAGACATGCGGGTTTGTAGGTTAATTGGCTCGGTAAATGTAAATATTATCCCTGGTGAGTATAGGATAGTGCTAATGTAAGGGGATCATGGTCGGTGCGGACCCGGTGGGCCGAAAGGGCCTGTTTCCGCACTGTATCCCTAATCTAAACTAAGCTAAACTCATTTATACATCCCGTGCCCTCAACAATCAACCCCCTTCCAGATTCTATCGCACACTTGGGTCAATTCTGTGGCCATTTAATCCACCAACACCCATGTCTTTGGGATGCATGAGGAAGATGAAGCACCCAGAGGAAGCTTTAGTCTGAGGAACGTATTGCCACAGAAGGCTGAGGTGGCCAAGTCAGTGGATATTTTTAAGGCAGAGATAGATAGATTCATGATTAGGGGTTATGGGGAGAAGGCAGGAGAATGGGGTTAGGAGGGAGAGATAGATCAGCCATGATGGAATGGCGGAGTAGACTCGATGGGCCGAATGGCCTAATTCTGCTCCTATCACTTCTGAACTTATGAAATTCATGCAGTCACAGGGAGAACGCGTAAGCTCCACACAATAGCATCGGGGAGGGGTGAGTGGGGATGGGGGGGGACAATTTTGAACCTGAGGTAGCAACTCTATAAGCTGCATCACTGTGCTGCCCTGGCTCAATCACTGGGGCAAAGAAGGACTGGGACGTAAGAGGCTGCAGATGCTGGACACTTGACCAAGGAAACTATCTGCTGGAGCAACTCAATATCAGGGAACTGGACAGTCAACATTGCAGGTGAAGAACGGGGCTTTGTTCTGGAGACAAGTGATCGGCATGTTTGGAGACAAGTTGGGTTGCCAATGGACGGGACAAGTCATCCGAGCCTCGGTGTCTTAACCTACACGTGAAACAATTTGTCCTCCTAACAGCTTCGTCTGTGTGCAACACAGTTCTGCCGATGAAACCTTCATCTGCACTTTATTTCAGCACAATCCATCAAGCTGTCTTCATTAAAATTCTTCTGCTTAAATCACACAATCTATTATTAGTGCTGGTACATCCACTTAAATTACCATGGCACTCTGCATATAGAATACCTTTCTTCTCTGCAGCCTCTGTGTGATTCAGCTGACAGTCCCCTTGGGCAGGTGTATTTCCATAACGCAGTCCAACCATACCTTAAAAAGAAAATTGAAAGCACCCTCCCCACCTCAAAAGCAACCTTTCCAAGCAGTCACACCCTCTCATCACACCAAGAAAGGCTCTGATTTTTAGTACAGCCAGGAATTAATTTGACGTGATGTTTTTGTCATAAGACAATACAGGTCTAAAGTTTTTTTTTCCATTGTGGCTCAATGTTCCCAATTTGCTCTGTGAAGGAATCTTCATGGAAGATCCAATGGAATATTGGTGGAATAGTGGAGGGCCCGGATAGAGTGGATGTGGCGAAGATGTTTCCACTCGTGGAAGAGTCTAAGCCTGGACCAGAGGCTAAAAGGACGCCTTTTATTTGGACGCTGTGTGATGCTGCTTCACCAAATTGTGATGCTGCTTCACCATGGGTTGAGGTGGGCCAGGTGACCAGGAGGTGGGACGGTGGGGAGGGGGGAGAGGGGTGGGGGGGGGGGGGTTAAGCGTGTAGGCAGCAATGCTCTGGTTCATAAGGTCATAAGTCTCGGAGTAGAATTAGGCCATTCGGCCCATCGAGTCTACTCCGCCCTTCAATCATGGCTGATCTATCTCTCCCTCCTAACCCCATTCTCCTGCCTTCTCCCCATAATCCCTGACACCCGTACTAATCAAGAATCTGTCTATCTCTGCCTTAAAAATATCCACTGACATGGCCTCCACAGCCTTCTGAGGCAAAAAAATCCACAGATTCACCACCCTCTAACTAAAGAAATTCCTCCTCCACTCCTTTCGAAAGGTACATACTTTAATTCTGAGGCTATGACCTCTAGTCCTAGACTCTCCCACCAGTGGAAACATCCTCTCCACATCCACTTTATCCAAGCCTTTCACTATTCTGTACGTTTGTGATAAAGGTGCATGCTTGCTCGGATGCCATTGGGACCAGTTACATTGATATCACCGAGGTCACAGACAGAATCAGTGGGTGGTCCACTGAATTCAAGTACTGATCATTGGGGACATGTCGAATTTCAGGCTTTTGTGTGAGGTTTTGATAGATCGGCCTTTACCCATCACTAGGGGTGCCAACTATCTCACTCCCAAAGTGACGTCACCGCCCCGTCCACTCTATCCAAGCCTTTCATCATTCTGTACGTTTCAATGAGGCCCCCCCCCCCCCCCCCCCCCACCATTCTTCTAAACTCCAGCGAGTACAGGCCCAGTGCCGACAAACGCTCATCACGGGAGAACCCACTCATTCCTGGGATCTTGGTTCGGTTTTATGCTGAAATAGAAAGTGAGGAGTGCGTAGGAACAGCCAAACGTAGAGGGAAAGCAAGGATGAAGCCTTTACTTGATGTCCGAATAACCCTTACGACTTTATTCTCTCCTGCGATTAGTGTGCATTTTCTTGGGTCTTCCTCTTCTTCTTTCGCGTCCATCAACCACGTTTCAAATGTTACATCACTGTCATCGTCTACTCACTAGTATCTCCATGTGATGCATGTCGCTGCACTCTTGTTAAGGGAAGCGAAAGAGGGGACCTGGCGGGGGGGGGGGGGGGGCGCTGAGAATGAAGGGGGACTCAGTGGGGGGGGGGCGGTGTGGGGGGGGAGGGGGGGCGTTGCTACCATGTGTGGCGGCAAGCAGTAGATAGAACTGTTCGGTCAACTTTTGTAACTTTGTCGGCACTAAAACATGGTGTCACTTGCGTGCAGCCTAGTTGGGGTCTGCTGTATGATTCTTTTTACCGGGTTGTACGCAAAACAGAGCATTTTACTTGTGACAATAAAGTATCATTGGGAGACACAAAATGCTGGAGTAACTCAGCGGGTCAGGCAGCATCTCGGGAGAGAAGGAATGGGTGACGTTTCGGGTCGAGACTCTGAAGAAGACTCTCGCCTCGAAACATCACCCATTCTTTCTCTCCTGAGATGCTGCCTGACCCGCTGAGTTACACCAGCATTTTGTGCCCACCTTCGATTTAAACAGCATCTACAGTTATTTTCCTACACTTAAAGAAGCATTGAATTGATTCATTGACTCATTCCAGTAATGACCTCAGAGAAACCGGTACGTGGTAACATCCACAAATAGAATAAAAATTAGCAATATGTTTATCTTTTAAATAAGAAAACGAGATTATAAAGAGCACAGATGGTGTTTCAGAATATAACTTCACGAAAGTCTTTCTAGCAGTGCCCGGAGAACATCAGTCAGAACTGTGTAGGAAAAAGGAACTGCAGATGCCATTTTAGATTGAGGATAGACTCAAAGTGCTGGAGTAACTCAGTGGGTCAGCCAACATGGGCGGCACGGTGGCGCAGCGGTAGAGTTGCTGCCTTACAGCGAATGCAGCGCCGGAGACTCAGGTTCGATCCTGACTACGGGCGCTGTCTGTACGGAGTTTGTACGTTCTCCCCGTGACCTGCGTGGGTTTTCTCCGAGATCTTCGGGTTTCCTCCCACACTCCAAAGACGTACAGGTATGTAGGTTAATTGACTGGGTAAATGTTTAAAAAAACTGTCCCTAGTGTGTGTAGGATAGTGTTAATGTGCGGGGATCGCTGGGCGGCGCCGACTCGGTGGGCCGAAGGGCTGTATCTCTAAATCTAAAAAAAAAACCTCTGGAGAAAAAGGATGGGTGGCAGTTCGAAATATCACCTATCCTTTTTCTCCAGGGATGCTGCTCGACCCGCTGAGTTACTGCATCACTTTGAGTCCGTCTTCAGTCACATGAGAACAGGCTGTGGAAACGGAAACTTGTAACTTCATTGTCTTGCGTTTATATATCAAATAGCTGGACTGCACACAGATCCCATGGACATCCAGTGGAATCTGTCCCCCCTTGAACGTCCACAGCTCGTTACAAATCATGATTTAAAATATTATAAATGTACCTCAGAAATGCTTCGAGACAAGAAGCATGGAAACATAGAAAAATAGGTGCAGGAGCAGGCCATTCGACCGTTCGAGCCAGCACTGCCATTCAATATGATCGTGGTTCAGTACCCCATTCCTGCTTTCTCCTCATATCCCTTGATTCCTTTGACCCTAAGAGCCAGTTCCAACTCTCTTTTGAAAACATCCAGTGAATTGGCCTCCACTGCCTTCTGCGGCAGAGAATTCCACAGATTCACAACTCTCTGGGTGAAGATTCCACGGACTCACAACCCTCTGGGTGAAGAGGGTGAACTTGAGGAAACGCCATGAAGGACCGTCCGAGACACTTTACTAATCCGTTTAGCTTATAGTTTATTGGCACGTTTAAACATTAGTTTAGTAAAAACCAAACAGTGTCTGGCTACCAGAAAAGGCCAGACACTCTGGGCTGAGCTGAGGCTGCAGTCAAATGAGCTGCACCTGGATCCCATTAGTAATTATTGGATCAACCCACCGTCACCTTGTCAGCCCCACTCCCTTATGAACCCAGGGGTGACAGCCTAAGGAAGAGGTGAGAGGAACGCTGGGCTGGGCACATCTAAACTAGATATGGGCACCTTACAGCCCAGCGGTATAAACCTTGGTTTCTCTATTTTTCAAGTTATCATTATTCGTGTCATCACACAACTGTTTGCCAATCGCGAGCAAATTTTAGTGCCACGTCGTTGGCCTCTGCAAGATCCTTTACAGTGCGTGTGTCATGCAGCACGTCACAGCTCAGGAGACAATAGACAATAGGCAATAGGTGCAGGAGGAGGCCATTCGGCCCTTCGAGCCAGCACCGCCATTCAATGTGATCATGGCTGATCATTCTCAATCAGTACCCCGTTCCTGCCTTCTCCCCATACCCTCTGACTCCGCTATCCTTAAAAGCTCTATCTAGCTCTCTCTTGAATGTATTCGGAGAATTGGCCTCCATTGCCTTCTGAGGCAGAGAATTCCACAGATTCACAACTCTCTGACTGAAAGGGTTTTTTCTCGTCTCAGTTCTAAATGGCCTACCCCTTATTCTTAAACTGTGGCCCCTTGTTCTGGACTCCCCCAACATTATCATATCATATCATATCATATATATACAGCCGGAAACAGGCCTTTTCGGCCCACCAAGTCCGTGCCGCCCAGCGATCCCCGCACATTAACACTATCCTACACCCACTAGGGACAATTTTTACATTTACCCAGCCAATTAACCTACATACCTGTACGTCTTTGGAGTGTGGGAGGAAACCGAAGATCTCGGAGAAAACCCACGCAGGTCACGGGGAGAACGTACAAACTCCTTACAGTGCAGCACCCGTAGTCAGGATCGAACCTGAGTCTCCGGCGCTGCATTCGCTGTAAAGCAGCAACTCTACCGCTGCGCTACCGTGCCGCCCTGTTAGAACATGTTTCCTGCCTCTAACGTGTCCAACCCCTTAATAATCTTATACGATTCGATAAGATCTCCTCTCATCCTTTTAAATTCCCACTGGCAGTCTGCTGCATCTTCAGTACATCCCCACTTCAGCACGTTCGATTTGCTCCTCCCCACGCCTGTCCGCAGTCTGTTGAGACTGCGCCAGGTTATCCACGGCTGGTCAGAACCTGGTGGGAGTTTCTCAGAGGGATCGCTTGCCATGTGAGTGTCTTCTAGTCCCTCTTCCCAGAGTTTGAGCCTTCTGGACGCTGCACTGCAGCTCAAGGGATGGACAGAAGAGAGGAAACTTCTGCGTGATTTCAAACGCTGAGGTAGCAGAGGGTGGTCATGTAGGGCGTGTCTTTCATCCTCTGATTGTCTGAGGCGTTCTTTTTGACTGGCGACAGCTCTTCTGATTCCAGGAGGCGCAATGCCAGAGGGTAGGTCGATGTTGTCAGTCTTGGTAGCTCTCATACATCCACTGACGGGACTGTCGTATGTTGAAAGGCTGGAGCAATTAGGCTTGTATACACTGGAATTTAGAAGGATGAGGGGGGGATCTTATTGAAACATATAAGATAATTAGGGGATTGGACACATTAGAGGCAGGAAACATGTTCCCAATGTTGGGGGAGTCCAGAACAAGGGGCCACAGTTTAAGAATAAGGGGTAGGCCATTTAGAACGGAGATGAGGAATAACTTTTTCAGTCAGAGAGTGGTGAAGGTGTGGAATTCTCTGCCTCAGAAGGCAGTGGAGGCCAGTTTGTTGGATGCTTTCAAGAGAGAGCTGGATAGAGCTCTTAAGGATAGCGGAGTGAGGGGGTATGGGGAGAAGGCAGGAACGGGGTACTGATTGAGAGTGATCAGCCATTGAATGGCGGTGCTGGCCCGAAGGGCTGAATGGCCTACTCCTGCACCTATTGTCTATTGTCTATTGTCTATTGCCAGCTTGTGTTGAGCACAGGATCAATCTTCCCTGCATGAGCTGAGCGCTCCCTTACTCCGCAGGAATACTCGGCAGTGGCGAAGCAGAGAGCCGGAGCTGTTGATGGAATGGTTTTAGAATTTGCTCCCCATTAATTTTCAAGCAACTCTTGCATTCCTTCCCACCCCGTCCCTCACCCTAACAGTGCCACAGTTCGCATCCTTGTATCCCTGCCCTTAACACCTCTTCCCCGGCCAACAATGGGCCATTATGGGCGTTACCCTTCCTGAGGTCATCTGTTGCCTGCTGCCCTTTTTTTTCTGGCCTTTTCTCACCTCCAGTTCCTCACCCCCCCCCCCCCCCCCCAACCACCCACCTCTACCTTTCAGTTTGAAGAGGGGTCACGTCCCAAAACGTCACCTATTATTTTTCCGACCCACTGAGTTACTCCAGCATTTATTCACAAAATGCTGGAGTAACTCAGCAGGTCAGGCAGCATCTTGGGAGAGAAGGAATGGGTGACGTTTCGGGTCGAGATCCTTCTTCAGACTGAGTTACTTCAGAGTTACTCCAGCATGTTGGGTCCATCTTGAACGACACATGCTGTGGGTTACCTATAGGTTAAGGCCACTTTGCTGGTCAGGGACATGACAACCACGCCAGGTGTTGGACTGGGATGACAAGTGGATGCAAATGATTTTGATGGCAACTGCTCTGGTTTGTTTTGAAGTAAAGTTGATGAGCTGGCATCAAATCCATTAAATTTCTCAAGAAAGACAAGTTGCTTGTCAGTCAAAAGCAAATAATTGTCACATCGAACATCAAATGTCTGATTAAGAGAATCCGAGGAACAGATTCACGAGCTTTTGACAAAGGGCCATGGGAATAGATGCCAAACGTAAGACAACAGTGTGACTACAAAGCAGGGCCGAGAAAAGTAACATTAAATTCATCAACCTCACGGAACGCTCAAATACCAGGATCAATACTTAATAATTAAAAGGAGATTGGAAAGATCAAAGCTTAACTGATGGATATCAGCTGCTGTTAGGCAAGGATTCTGACAGGTTAGCTTGCCGACAGGAACTAATTGTCCTTCCTGATTACACCATGGGTTTGGGAAACATTTTGGCGCCGGTTGGTTAATCGATTAGCCTAATAACCCAGGATTCAGGACTAA
>NC_135988.1:12597427-12721641 GCF_053455715.1 Rhinoraja longicauda
TTCCAGTTGCAACCCTCTTCCACGTTAACATGTGTTGTACAAACTCTGTCACAGTGAGGGTTCGGAGCCTCTACCAAGGTCGCTTGGCTGAGGATCCACTTGATAAGTGGAAGGAGAAGAAAGATGTGACCATGCGGATTGGCTCTGGTTACCTACTGACCCTGTAGGCTGAACCAGTGCAATTTGCAACTGCAGGAGCTGGCCAGGACCAGTTATATCCTTGCCAGCTTGTAAATGGGATAATGGACAAAGCCCATGTGAGATGAAGCAGGTTAATAAATATGCCAGCAGGTCAACAATAAGCATCATTGGACTGCCCCAGTGATAACTGGGGCTGTATGCATCCCAGTCGCTTGCTTCATCGGCCTTGGCTGTTCTGGGCATGTTAGGTAGTTTGTTAGGTTTTTTATTATGCATTCCTAATGACTTTTTAAACAATTACTTACTTAAATTTTGAACTTTTGAAATGTCTTTAAATGTCAGGAAAAAAAAAATTCATAGATTTTTGCAGCTGGCAAAATTGGAGCAGAAATTTATTGGTTGTCAATAGCCAAGGCGGACATTTTGAGGACTGGGCCTTTGCATCTTCAAACAGTAACAAGGATACTAGCACGGCTCCAGATATATATTTTTTTGGTGAAGAGAAGGCTTACGGAGATACAGTCCGTTTCTGCCCTCCCTCATTGTAGACAACGTAGGGCGGCACGGTAGCGCAGCGGTAGAGTTGCTGCTTTACAGCGAATGCAGCGCCGGAGACTCAGGTTCGATCCTGACTACGGGTGCTGCACTGAAAGGAGTTTGTACGTTCTCCCCGTGACCTGTGTGGGTTTTCTCCGAGATCTTCGGTTTCCTCCCACACTCCAAAGACGTACAGGTATGTAGGTTAATTGGCTGGGTAAATGTGTTTAAAAAATTGTCCCTAGTGGGTGTAGGATAGTGTTAATGTGCGGGGATCGCTGGGCGGCACGGACTTGGTGGGCCGAAAAGGCATGTTTCCGGCTGTATATATATGATGATGATGATGATGACAATTGGACTTTGTCTCTGGAACTGAGCTGTTCGGCACGGTGGCGCAGCAGTAGAGTTGCTGCCTTGCACCGAATGCAGTGCCGGAGACTACGGGCGCTGTCTGTACGGAGTTTGCACGTTCTCCCTGTGACCTGTGCGGGTTTTCTCCGCGATCTTCGGTTTCCTCCCACACTCCAAAGACGTACTGGTTTGTAGGTTAATTGGCTTGGTGAATGTAAAAATTGTCCAGAGTGGGTATAGGATAGTTTTCATGTGCGGGGATCACTGGTGGGCACGGACCCGGTGGGCCGAAAGGGCCTGTTTCCACGCTGTATCTCTAAACTAAATTGAACTGGTGCGTTACAATGCTGAGAACTATATTCTGCACTCTGCTCCACCTATTGTACTTGAGATTGGCTTAATCATGGTGGTGGAATCGTCTTATATATCTCATTTGATAGGATCGCATGTAAATCAACACATGTCATTATACCTCAGTACAAATGACAATAATTAGAATAGAAATTGGAAAAAAAAGGATTGGAGGAGCGATGAGATAGAGTGGATTGAGGGAGGTTATTAGCTATGCCAGCGGGATCTCAGAAGGTATAAAATAAAGGGGAAGGGGATTAAGAGTGACACGGATAAAAAATTCCTCGCAGAGTGTTTTTGGAATCTGGAGTCATAGTCCTATCTATCTACAACACCACATACAGCATGGAAACAGGCCCTTCAGCCCAACTGGTCCATGCTGACCAAAATGCCCCATCTAAGCTCGTCCCATTTGCCCGCATTTGGCCCAAATCCTACTGACCAATTCCTATCCATGTACCTGTCCAAGTGTCGTTTAAATGTTGTTATTGTACTTGCCTCAACTACCTCCTCTGACCACTCATTCTATACACTCCCACCATCTGAGTGAAAAAAAGTTGTCTCTCAGGTTCCTATTACATTTTTGCCCCTCTCACCTTAAACCTCTGTCCTCCAGTTCTTGATTGCACCTTGGGTAATAGACACTTGGGTAATTCCCCCAATCAATTCCCACTCATGATTTTATACACCTGTACAAGACCAACCCTTGGCCTCCTGCGCTCGAAGGAATAAAGCCCTAACCTGCCCAATCCCCTCCCTACCGCTCAGGCCTAGAGTCCTTGCAACATCCTTGTATATCTTCTCTGCACCCTTTCCAGCTCAACGACATCCTTCCTATAGAAGGGTGATCAAAACTGAACAAAATAGTCCAAATACGACCTCATCAACATCTTGTACAACTGTAGCATAATGTTCCAACTTCTATCCTAAATACCCCTACTGATGAAGGCCAATGTACCAAAAGCTTTCCTCACTATCCTATCTACCTACAACACCACATTCAGGAAACTGCGTACCTGTACACCTAGATGCCTCTGCTCTACAACAGTCCCCAAGGCCCTATCATTCACTGTGGAGTTCCTGCCCTGGCTTGACTTCATGGAATGCCCTGCCTACTGATATGGTAGAGGCAGGATCCATTGCGGTCTTGGATAAATAAATGGTATGGAAGTATTTGCATGGCTCAGACTGGAGGTAGAACATGTGGGCTACACTGGTAGAGAGCTGACCTGGACACGATGGGTAGAACAGCCTTCTTCTGCACTCTGGCCATCACTGGGCCTGTACTCGCTGGAGTTTAGAAGGATGAGGGCAGGGGACCTCATTGAAACTTACCAAATAGTGAAAGTCTTGGATAGTGTGGATGTGAGGAGGATGTTTCCATTAGTGGGAGAGTCTAGGACCAGAGGTCACAGCCTCAGAATTAAAGGACATTCCTTTAGTAAGGAGATGAGGAGGAATTTCTTTGGTCAGAGGGTGGTGAATCTGTGGAATTCTTTGCCACAGAAGGCGAAGGAGGAGGATAGATTCTTCATTAGTACGGGTGTCAGGGGTTATGGGGAGAAGGCAGGAGAATGGGGTTGGGAGGGAGAGATAGATCAGCCATGACTGAATGGCGGAGTAGACTTGATGGGCCGAATGGCCTAATTGTGCTCCCATCACTTATGACCTTATGACATGATTCTATGATTCAGAAACACAAAGCAAGGCGCCGTATAATCACAATCTGTAACTGTACTGCCCGTGGTGTCGAACCAACAGGACTATTGAATTGGGTAGATTTCCTCAAGTGAAATTCAATGCACATATTAAGATTGGACCAAAAATTATAGTTAATAAGATGAAGTAATTAATAATTGTATCTTGCCAGCAGGGCAGTTGCAGGCGCATAAAGCACAGATCAAACCCAGTCCGGCAGACCCAATGAAATAAATGATTTCACAGGCACTCCTAATAATCACACATGCCAGGATTGTGTTGTAGTAATTAACTACAGTGAAAATTAAAATGAGAGTTCCAGTTAATTAACAATTTGTTTTCTGTCCCATTCAACACAGAGCTGTTTTCTGTATGTAATATAATTCACGACACGGTACAATAGCAGATTCACTGGAGGGGTTAACCACTAAGGTTTGCTTGTGGAGGCGACATTTATTACTAAAGGGCTTCATCTCTCATTAAGAAGGGAATTGTTAAAATGACAAGATCCCTAATACTAATAAGGAACTGGTGAGCAAGGATCACCACCGGACCTTGATGTTATTGTGCTTTATCGGCACACAGTGGACCTGCTACCACACAGCTCTGGTGATCTGGGTCCAATCCTGACCTTTGCCGTGGTCTGTGTGGCGTTCTCCCTGTGGCTGTGTGGGTTTCATCCATTGAGCGGCACAGTGGCGCCCCATGGTAGAGTTGTGCGCCAGAGACCCGGGTTCGATCCTGACTACAGGTACTGTCTGTACCGAGTTTGTACGTTCTCCCCGTGACTGCATGGGTTTTCTCTGGGTGCCCTGATTTCCTCCCACATTCCAAAGATGTACATATTTGTAGGTTAACTGGCTTCGGTAAGGATTGTCCATAGTGTATAGGATAGTGTAAGTGTGTGGGGATCGCTGGTCGGTGCGCACTCGGTGGGCCAAAGGGCCAGTTTTTGCACCGTATCTCTGAACTAAACTAAACTGATCCTTATGCTCCACATTCCTCCCACATCCCAAGTTGATAGGTTTTAGTTTAGTTTAGTTTAGTTTAGAGATTCAATGTGGAAACAGGCCCTTCGGCCCACTGAATCCATGCCAACCAGCAATCACCCCATACACTAATTCTATCTTGCACATTGACAACAACCTACAGAAGCCAATTAACCTACAAATCTGCACATCTTTGTCGAAGGAAACCACAGTGCCCAGTCACAGTAACCACAGTACCCAGTCACAGTAACCACAGTACACGGTCACAAGGAGAATGTACTAACTGTACAGACAGCAGCCGTAGTCAAGATCAAACCCGGGTCTCTTGCACCGTGAGGCAGCAACTCTACTGTGGCATCACTGTGCCACCAAATTAGCCACAGTAATGCCACTATAACTGTGGCATTATAGTCACTATAACCTGGCCCTAATGTGTAGTCTGCGATGGATCTTGGGAAGAATTGATGGGAATGTTGGGAGAATAAAATCAGTTAGGGTAGGATTGATGTTTAGTTTAGTTTAGTTTAGTTTAGTTTAGTTTAGTTTAGAGATGCAGCACGGAAACAGGACCTTTGGCCCACCGAGTCCACGCCGACCAGCGATCCCTGCACACTAACACTACCCTACACACCAGGGACAATTTACATTCAATTAACCTACAAACCTGTACGTCTTTGGAGTGTGGGAGGAAACTGGAGCTCCCGGAGAAAACCCACGTAGGTCAGGGCAGATCGTACAAACTCTGTACAGACAGCGCCCGTAGTTAGGATGGAACCCGGGTCCCTGGCGCTGTAAAGCAGCAACTCTACCGCTGCGCCACCGTGCCGCATGCCGATGTAAATGAGTGCTTGATGGTTGATGGAGCCTCATTGGGCCGAAAGGCCTGTTTCCATGCTATGTGACCATATGACTCTGTAAGCTGAGTTAGGTAGGTAAATGCCGACACTTAGGTATTGTTCAAACATGCAAGACTTAGCAGTTGGATTGCAACGTGCACTAAATATTTTAATATTAGTTGTTGCTCCAAATTATGTTCAATGATTATACGGTGAGCTTAAAGCTCACCTAAAGGACGTTCACAAGTTGCTTGTGGGAAGTTATCATTCCGAAAAGCATGTTGGTTCTTCTAGTCCCCATCCTGACATCTGGTTGATAGGCACAAAAAGCTGGAGTAACTCAGCGGGTCAGGCAGCATCTCCGGAGAAAAGGAATAGGTGACGTTTCAGGTCAAGACCCTTCTTCACACTGAGAGTCGGGGGGGAAAGGGGAACCAGAGGTATGAGGAGGTTTTTGTAACCAGGAAACCAGGAGTATCTAGCAGGGTGTGATGGCGGCAGTGGTTAAGTTACATCACTTGCAGCCGGAGTTACGGACCATTAATCCAGAGATGTGTGGTCATATCCCACCACGGCAAGTGGTGAATTTACACTCAAGTAATTAAATAAATTGTAGAACTTACTAAAGAATTCAATCTCAGTAACGGCTGTAAAGGGATTGTTGTCAGTGTCTGCCTTGCTAACCTCTTGGAAAGGAAATCTGCCATCCTTTCTCAGTTTACGTGACTCTTTACTGCCATCCTTTCTCTCTTTACGTGACTCAACGGTTGATGCACAGTTTGGGAGCAATTAGGGATGGGTGAAAAGTGCTGGCATTGCGACTGGAGTTTGCGTCAAGTGAACTGATGAATTAAGCACAGACAGGAGGTAAAGCTTGTGGTTCAGGTCAAGCAGAACTCAAGGCGTACATTTCTCCAGCTCACAGGTAGACACAAAATGCTGGAGTAACTCAGCGGGTCAGGCAGCATCTCAGGAGAGAAGGAATGTTGGACGTTTCGGGTCGAGACCCTTCTTCAGACTGAAGAAGGGAGTCGACTCGAAACGTCACCCATTCCTTCTCTCCTGACATGCTGCCTGACCCGCTGAGTTACTCAAGCATTTTGTGTCTACCGTCGATTTGAACCAGCATCTGCAGTTATTTTCCTACACATCTCTCCAGCTCACGCCTAACTGAGAGCAAGGTGAGCTGGTTTAGTTTAGTTCAGTTGAGAAATAGTCGAGAAATACAAAGTGGAAACAGGCCCTTCGGCCCACCGACTAGTGATCACCCGTATACTAGTTCTATCTGACACACTAAAGGCAATTTACAGAAACAAATTAACCTGCAAAGCTGCACGTCTTTGGAGTGTGGGAGGAAACCGGAGCACCCGGAGAAAACCCACGTGGTCACAGGGAGAATGTGCAAGCTCAGTACAGACAGCACCCCTGGTCAGAATCGAACTCGGGTCCCTGGCGCTGTAAGGCAGCAACTCTATCGCTGCGCCACCATGTCACACAAGGACTCCTGCATTGCTCTATCCAGGCTATTTCACCTCTCAGCGAAGCCCCAGAATCAAAGCAAGGCCGTTTCCTCATCACTGCTTGAGCCGGCATCGGTGGCATTAAAGATGCGTGTGAGCAATGGGAGGCTCAGGGTTATTGTGACAACTCGGAATTGCTTGACTGCAAAGCGAAAGGCAGGTTAAATGACGTTCCTTTCCCCGAAGGAAGCAAGGTGGCTGGGAGCACAATTATGTTGCCCTGTGCCATGCACACACACACATCATGAGAGAGTTTATATTACTTTGTGTGAAGGGACAGCAAAGAGGAATATCAATATAAATGTTGGCCACAGGACGCCTGGCTGTTGATAAGCATAAACATCCTGCTGCGTAACTGGGACTGAAGCCAGTTGTCAAGGCAACCGCCCATTTGCCATGGTCCACTAACAATGAAAGGGAAGAAACGCAAATAAAATGGGAAACTTCAACCAGGAGAACTGGAGCCGTTAGTCAGTGACCGAGAAGTGTTTGCCGGCTTTGACAACGGACAAAGGGTTAGGGGCTGTTCCTTGAACGAGGGGCTAGGAGGTCTTCAATGAGTGAAAGGTGAAGGGCCATTCAACAAGGCAGAGAATGGAAGCAGTTCAAGACGTTGGGGCCGTTTATGAATGAGACGTTAGGGGCTAAGACGTTGGGGCCGTTTATGAATGAGAAGTTAGGGGCTAAGACGTTGGGGCCGTTTATGAATGAGAAGTTAGGGGCTACTCTACAAGTGACTGATTAGGGATTGAGTAAAAATATAACGGATTATTCATCAATGAAAGGTGCAGGCTAATTGACAGGTCAAGGTTCCAAAGTGCTGGAGTAACTCAGCAGGCCAGGCAGCATCTCTGGAGAACATGGGTAGGTGACATTTCAGGTCGGGACCGTTCTTCAGACTGCAGAGATGCTGCCTGACCTGCTGAGATTCTTCATCACTTTGTGTCCTTTTGTGCACTAACCAGCATCTGCAGTTCTAGGTTTCTGCAATAAATCAAGGATTACGGTCGTTCAGCAAGGTGGCAGGGATGGTGCGGTGGAGAACATTACTGGGCATTGAAGGAGTGAACAAACTTGAGATAGACACAAAAAGCTGGAGTAACTCAACAGGTCAGGCGGCATCTCTGCAGAGAACGGATAGGTGACATTTCAGGTCGGGACCCTTCAGACTTGGATTGTTTTCTCTGGTACATCGGACGATGAGGAGACATGATAGAAGTATATAACATTTTTGAGAGATATAAATAGAGGAGACCATCAGAACCTTCTTCCCAGGGTGGAAATGTCAAAGATTAGAGGCCATACCTTTAAGGTGAGAAGGGAACATTTAAAGATGTACAGGGCAAGTTGTTTTTTACACACACAGAGGTGGCTGCCTGGAATGCATTGTCAGGGGTGGTGATGATGAAGACAGGTATGGTGGTGGCATTTAAGAGACTTTCAAATCCTCCCCTGATCCAAAGACGTGCCTTGTGGGTATGCACTGCAGGTTCATTTGCTTCTGTAAATTGTCCCTAATATGCAGGATAGAACTACTGTACGGGGATCGCTGGTTGGTGCGGACTCAGTGGGCCAAAGGGCCTGTTTCCACGCTGTATCTCTAAACTAAAACCAAACTAAACTATGAGAGTCATAGAATTATGCCATATAGAAACAGCCCCTTCAGCCTATTTTGTCCAAGCCAACCAGTTTGACATTCTGGGCTGGTCCCATTTGCTTGCATTTTCCCCATCTATATACTAAAACTCTCGTTTGTTATCTTGTTTGTGACTGAACTTCAGTCAAAACGGTACATGATAGCGCGACAATTTTAGGCCCACCTTACTCACCATTGTCACTTTAGTAATAATGTAAGTAGTTTTATTGAAATCGGTCTTATATTTTTAAAGTTATTCACATTTTAAAGTTTAAAAGGAGGGGAGGGGGAGGGGAGGAGGGAGGAGGCAAGGAGGGGGGAAGGGGGGAGTGGGGAGAAGGGAGGGGGGGAGGACAGGGTGCTGCACCAATGCAGGAGAGGTTTGGGCCCAACGGGTCCACGGTCTAGTATTCTGATAAAACCCTGCTTATCCATATATTTGGCCAAATGTCTTTTGAAAGTCTTAATTGTATCCACTCCTACTGGTTCCTCTGGCTGCTCATTCCAGATGCATACTATCCTCCGAATGAAAAAACTTGCCCTCTTAAACCTCTCCCCTCTCATGTTAAGCATATGCCCTCTAGTTTTAGAATCCTCTGCCCTGGGAAAAAGACAGCAAAAAAATAAAGAGAGCCCCACTAATTAAGTGACCATTCTTCAAAAAACACACGCAATGATCTGAGCAGCATAAAAAACAGTCAGACAGGCACATGGATACGACAGGTTTGGAGGGATATGGACCAAATGCGGGCATGTGGGACTAGTGTAAGTGGGACATGTTGGCCGATGTGGGCACGTTGGGCCGACGGACCTGTTTCCACGCTGTATCAATCTATGACTCTAGGAGGCCACTTGGCCCCTCATGCCTGCCCTATCACTCAGTACTATCACGTCTGATCTATGTGTGGGAAGGAACTGCAGATGCTGATTTGTTAGGTGCATCTTTGAGGGTTTCTTGAAACAATATGTGTATCGTCCAACTAGAGGAGGGACCATACTGCACCTTGTTTGGGATACACGCCTGGCCAGATGTCTGACATTTCAGTGGGAGAGTATTTTGGCAACTGGGATTACAGCTCCATAATTTTACAATTGGTATGAACAAGGATAAGTATGGATTTTGGAGGAAAGTGCTAAATCAGGTAGGACAAATAACAACCTTCTTAGGCAGGCTCGGAAAGTAAATTGGGAGCAGCTAATAGATAAATTAACACCAGATGGATTGGCGATGTTTAAAGACAAGCTGAATGAAGTTCAGAGCCTGCAGGTTCCAGTCTCCGAGATCTTCGGCTTCCTCCCACACTCCAAAGAGGGTTAATTGTAGGTTAATTGGCTTGGTGTAAATGTAAATTGTCCCTAGGGATAGTGTTAATGTGTCATTGGTCGGCGCAGACTCGGTGGGCCAAAGGGCCTAATTCCATCCTGTACCTCTAAACTAAAAACTAAATTAAAAGCATCTCAAGGGCTTGCTTCTTTCAATGGGCTACACATAAATCGGGCAGATGTAACATGGGGAGAAACGAGGAACTGCAGATGCTGGATTACTAAGTGCTGGAGTAACTCGGAAGGTCAGGCAGCATCTCTGGAGGACATGGATAGATAACCTTTTGGGTCGGCACCCTTCTTACGATTGGAGAGAACCTGTATGGGTTGCATTCTCAATGTTCGACCCAATCAATGGAAATAGTTTATCTCTCAATGGTCAATGGTTTCTTTATTGTCACGTATACCAGGTGCAGTGAAACACATTTTTTGCATACAGTTCAGCAAGACTATCCTCGTATATAAGCACAATAGCTCCAGTTAGTGCAGTCGGGCCAGAACAGCCCACTGAGTCCATAAGCAAGAGGAGCCATTTTGGCGACAGTTTATAGTCCTGGCCGCAGTTGGCCACAAAGGCACGTTGCACCCATCGTCTCCATTTCTGGTCGTCCCGCGATCCCATGTCCCTCTCCACGCCCGGCCCTTTATCAGTGATGTCAAATCGGAAGGGAAGAGTGAGACAGCAGCCATGTGAAAGTAAGAGTGAGGTGGACAATGGTAGCAAACGCTTTGTTGGTTAACTGGCACTGATAAAAGGTGTGTGGAATAGTGCTAGTGTACGGGGATCGCTGGTCGGCGTGGACTCGGTGGGCTGAGAAGGGTCTGTTTCCGTGCCGTATCTCTAAACTAAGCCTCTGCGTCTCTCTTTCCAGGTCCCCTTTACGACTTGACCAGGTTAATAGCCATCTGCCGTTTCATCCCTAACACTCCCATGAAGTGCAGCAGTATGCATTGCTCCATTAAAGGTGCTATTCGAAAGAAGTTGGTGCTGTAGTGGATGGGAAATGCAATGCATTTAACTCATTGACAAAAGTGCATGGACAAATGGGTAAAGCTTGGGGAGCTGTATGCCGGAATCCAATTAAGAATAACAATAGGACCTTTAAAGCAGAGAATTATTCCAAGATTACTTTACAGTCAGGAGAAGAAACTTGATAAAGCAAATAGACATCAAGCCATTACAAAGGCCAAGAACTGAGGAGGCTTGAAAACTGAAATATAAAATGAAAACATCCAGAGAAATTGCACAGAATGGAACAGTGTTAATGTTTCAGTTCAATGATCCAATGACCATTCGGAGAAACAGAGGTCATTTTGTTTATTTAGTTTAGAGATACAGCGCGGAAACAGGCCTTTTGGCCCATCAAGTCCGCACCGACCAGCGATCCCCGCACATTGGCTCTATCCGACACACACGAGGCACAATTTTTACATTAACACCAAGCCAATCAACTTACAAACCTCTTCGTCTTTGGAGTGTGGGAGGAAACCATCAGAGAAAACCCACGCAGGTCACGGGGAGAGCAGACAGGCTCCATACAGACAGCGCACGTAGTCAGGATCAAAACCAGGTCTCCAGCAACAACACCGCTGCGCCAACATGCCGCCCAATAATAATTCAGTCCAAGGCCCTTCACCTTTGACAAGGGGCTTGGACTTCAAGCATAACTCTGTATCTCTTTCCACGGATGCATTCTGATCCACTGAGTGTTCCCAGTATTATCTGTTTGGATTTCAGATTTCTAGCACTTGATTTTCAGCATTCAACAGATCATGCTGCTTGGTCTGGGAACAGCTCTGCTCAAGATCATAAGAAATTGCAGAGAGCTGCAAATGTAGCCCAGTCCATCACACAGATCAGACTCCCCACCATCTACACTTCAGACAGAGAGCATAATCAAAGACTTGCCTCAGCCACGTTATTCCTTCTTCTCCCCGCTCACATCCAGCAGAAGGTGCAGAAACTAGAAAGCACGCACCAGCAGACTCAAGAACAGATTCCCCCGCTCCATTGTCAGGCTTCTAAATGGTCCTTCTACAGGCTAGGAAACTATTCGATTCACCTCTACCCCATGGAGGACATTGGACAGGGGAATCCGAAACTAGAGGACATAGGTTTAAGGTGAGAGAGGAATGATGTAAAGTGGACCTGACGGGCAGGTTTTTCATATGGAGGTTGGTAGGTATGTGGAATGAGCTGAGAGAGGAAGTGGTGGAGATAGATAGAATTACTATGTTTAAAGTCATTTGAACATGTACACTGATAAGGGTTCAAGGGATACTGGCCAAATACAGGAAAGGAGCTTGGTTAGCATGGACTAGTTGGCCGAATGGATGATTCACTGCTATACATTTCCATGACACTACACCGATCAGCAAAAACATTATGACCACTGACAGGCAAAGTGAATAACGTTGATTATCTTGTTACAGTGGCACCTGTCAAGGAGTGGGATATATTAGGCAGCAAGTGAACAGTCAGTTCTTGAAGTTGATGTGTTGGATGCAGGAGAAATGGGCAGGAGTAAAGACCCGAGCGACTTTGACAAGGGCCAAATTGTTATGGCCAGACAACTGGGACAGAGCATCTCTGAAACGGCAAGGCTTGTGGGGTGCTCCCGGTCAGCAGTGGTGAGTACCCACCAACAGTGGTCCGAGGAGGGACAAACCACAAACCGGCAACAGGGTGTTGGGCGCCCAAGGCTCATCGATGCACGAGGGCAACGAAGGCTATCCCGTCTGGTCCGAACCAACAGAAGGTCGACTGTGGCACAAGTCACAGAAAATTTTAATGGTGGTCACGAGAGGAATGTGTCACAATACACAGTGCATCGCACCCTGCTGCATATGGGGCTGCACACGGAGGGCCAACAGCATATTAGGCAGGTGGTCATAATGTTTTGGTTCATCGAGGGTCATAATGTTTTGGCTGATCGGTGTATATTTCCATTCTAGAAAACAAGCTATCCAACAGATATTTATGCTGCCTATGCCTCTTCCTACATTTTCAAGTGGCCCCCATCAATACATTCCCCTATTAAAGGGAAGAAATGTAGACAAGGCACAAACGTAGGCTGGCCATGTACAAGGTGGACAATGGAGGGATTCCAAAGCTTATTGTAATTACTGGTTTTCCGTTCATAGCCCTGTAGAGGAGCAATGTAAGTCAACAAGGTGGCGATCTGCAGGTTGGAAAATTGGCAACCTTTGGGAATATCAATGGCAGGTTTGGTGGAAAGTTGGGCCTCGTTGTCCGTAATTAAGGAGACCAACCTCAAGATGAGATTCTGGTCCTGATCTCCAGTGACTAACGCAGCACATAGCGAGTGCAAGGGTTTATGCCTGTGTGCAAGAGAGGGGAGAATGATGTACACAGTCACAAATGAGATCCACATCTCACTGAAGAAGTGTCTCGGCCCAAAATGTCACCCATTCCTTCTCTCCAGAGGTGCTGCCTGACCCACTGAGTTACTCCAGCATTTTTGTGTCTACCTCCATATCTCTCCCTCTATTGACTCCGCCACAGTTTGCTTCCAGCAAGGGCTCAAACCTGATTTTGTGGGACTTGGGACGAAATAGGTCCAGACCAGGTAAGATTGGCAAGTGTATTTATCCCCCTGGATGGACTTCTACTGTGCCAATGACACCAGATTATATTTCCAAAAAACTCAAAATGGTAGGAGTGGGATTTGAACTCTTACTCCAACAGATTATGCTTCCTGGATTTCAATCCCACACATTACAGCCGCAAGGCAGCCATAAAGCCTTAAATTGCGAGACGAGCTAGCATGGAGTGGTTATAAAATAAAGCAATTTATTGGCGCACATCAACTGTTCTATTTGGACCACCAATTATCATTTTGGGAAGCACTCACGCCTAACAGTTGCTGGCATAAACTCTCAATCTATTTTCATCCCAATACCCACTCAGCAGTCCTCTGAGCCAAGTTAAACTGATGAAAAAAATAACCCAATGTTATTTCGTAGCAGGCACCAATTGTGCTGCAAAAGCAAAGTCATTTAATTTATTCCCCTCATATAATTTGGGCACAATGAGAGATGATGGATGGATGCATGGCACAGCTATGGATGCAATCAAATTATCAAGACGTTCCTGGTTCTGTGGCTATAGCTCCAGGCATGAGAGAACTGCAGGAATTCCCCAAAGAGAGCTTCCCTCGGCTTTAGTTACATTTCAGCCTAATTCCCGTGAAGGTGTTCACTCCTACTGTGTTACTGTACACCGGGTAATTGAATTAAGGGATGATTTCATGCTGGTGGGGTGGTTAGATAGAGCGTATAGAGACACAGCGCCCTTCACCCACCGAGTCCATGCCAACCAGTGACCCCTGTACTCGAGCTCCATCCTGCTGCACACTTGGGACAATTTACAATTTTTCCCAAAAGCAATTAACCAACAAACCTGTACATCTTTGGAGTGTGGGAAGAAACCGGAACACCGGGAGAAAACCCACGCAGGTCACAGGGAGATCGTACAAACTCCGTACAGACATAGTCTGGATCGAACCCGGGTCTCTGGCACTGTAAGACAGCAACACTACCGCTGCGCCAACATGCCGCCCAATAATAATTCAGTCCAAGGCCCTTCACCTTTGACAAGGGGCTTGGACTTCAAACATAACTCTGTATCTCTTTCCACAGATGCATTCTGATCCACTGAGTGTTCCCAGTATTATCTGTTTGGATTTCAGATTTCTAGCACCTGATTTTCAGCATTCAACAGATCATGCTGCTTGGTCTGGGAACAGCTCTGCTCAAGATCATAAGAAATTGCAGACAGCTGCAGATGTAGCCCAGTCCATCACACAGATCAGACTCCCCACCATCTACACTTCAGACAGAGAGCATAATCAAAGACTTGCCTTAGCCAGGTTATTCCTTCTTCTCCCCGCTCACATTCAGCAGAAGGTGCAGAAACTAGAAAGCACGCACCAGCAGACTCAAGAACAGATTCCCCCGCTCCATTGTCAGGCTTCTAAATGGCCCTTCTACAGGCTAGGATAATATTCAATTCACCTCTACCCCCTGGAGGACATTGTGGACAGGGGAGTCCGAAACTAGAGGACATAGGTTTAAGGTGAGAGGGGAATGATGTAAAGTGGACCTGACGAGCAGGTTTTTCATATGGAGGTTGGTAGGTATGTGGAATGAAATGAGAGAGGAAGTGGTGGAGATAGATAGAATTACTATGTTTAAAGTAATTTGAAAATGTACACTGATAAGGGTTCAAGGGATACTGGCCAAATACAGGAAAGGACCTTGGTTAGCATGGATTAGTTGGCCGAATGGATGATTCACTGCTATACATTTCCATGACACTATACCGATCAGCAAAAACATTATGACCACTGACAGGCGAAGTGAATAGCGTTGATTATCTTGTTACAGTGGCACCTGTCAAGGGGTGGGATACACCGGGAGAAAACCCACGCAGGTCACAGGGAGAACGTACAAACTCCGTACAGGCAGTACCCTTGATCAGGATCGAACACGGGTCTCTGGCGCTGTAAGGCAGCAACTCTACTGCTGCGCCACCGTGCCGCCCGAGGTTTAGGGAGAGAATTCCAGAATTCAGAGCCTTGGCAACTAAAGACTGGTGCAACAATTACATTTGGGGATCAAAAAGATGACAGGGATCATGAGAGGTAGTGGGGCTGGAGGTAGTTGCAGAGGCAGCATGGAGTGAGAGCGTGGATAGCTTTGAACACAAGGTTGTGAATTTTACAACAGAGGGGGCACGGTAGTGCAGCGGTAGAGTTGCTGCTTTACAGCGAATGCAGCGCCGGAGACTCAGGTTCGATCCTGACTACGGGTGCTGCACTGTAAGGAGTTTGTACGTTCTCCCCGTGACCTGCGTGGGTTTTCTCCGAGATCTTCGGTTTCCTCCCACACTCCAAAGACGTACAGGTATGTAGGTTAATTGGCTGGGTAAATGTAAAAATTGTCCCTAGTGGGTGTAGGATAGTGTTAATGTGCGGGGATCACTGGGCGGCACGGACTTGGAGGGCCGAAAAGGCCTGTTTCCGGCTGTAGATATATGATGATGATGATGAGGGGATGTCAAGTTGTGAGTCAATGCTAGTTAGTGATAATACACAGTCTGTACTTGATAATGGATATGTCTGGCAATGGTCTGAAGTTTATGTTGGCAGCAGAGGTTTGGAATAGGGAAGTTTAGTGCAGTTAAACGATACAACGTGGAAACAGGCCCTTCAGCCCACTGAGTCCGTGTCGACCAACGGTCACAAATGCCTGGAACACTCTCCCAAGGGTGGTGGTTGAAGCAGATACATTAGTAGCATTTAAGTGTAGGAAAATAAGTCTGAAGAAGGGTGTCGACCCGAAACGTCACACATTCCTTCGCTACAGAGATGCTGCCTGACCTGCTGAGTTACTCCAGCATTTTGTGTATGCTTTTTATCTTCTAGTAGCATTTAAGAGACTTTTGGATAGGCAGATGGATATGCAGGGAATGGAGGGTTATGTGCAGGTAGATAAGTGATGGTCTTGGAATAATGTTCGGCACAGCATGGTAAGGCAAGGCAAGTTTATTTATATAGCACATTTCATACAGCAATGGCAATTCAAAGTGCTTTACACAGAGCATTAAAAAATACAGGACAAGGAGAAAAAGTAGGAAAATACAAATAATAAGAGTAATAAGATAAATAATTAATAGTTATAAGTAAGACTAATAGAGTAATTTGTGGGCCATTGTGGGCCGAAGGACCTGTTCTTGTGCCGTACTCTTCTATGTTCTAAGGCAAAATGCCTCGGCTGATAAGAACTGCTTTCACCTCTCAATTGCTCCCCTTCTTCTAAGAAATAATTTAATACAATTACAGATTCCTTTATCTCGGAAACCAGCCTCTGCATTTGAATTAAATAGTTTCTCTAAATGGTACCATTTGTGTAAGGGAATAATTTAATGGATGATGAATCAAGATGAACTAATGTATACTGAGCAAACCAAAACACAGATGCAAAGTGCCGGTATTACTGCTCTGAGCTCCCCACTCAACAAGGAAGCACAATGAAGATTATGCTAAAGGGAGCTAGTAAACCGGGGATATTTATTATGAAGCTCTTCATTGTTTAGGAATTAGAAACACGGAAGAATATGCATTAAAGTGACAGTCTTGTATCATTGCTTACAGTATATCCGGAGAAGTCATGAGAAAAAAGAAGAGAAGGGGCCCTAGTTTTCGTTTAGTTTAGAGATACAGCACGGAAACAGGCCTTTCGGCCCACCGCACATTAACACTATCCGACACACACCACGGACAAATTTTACATTTATACCAAGCCAATTAACTTACAAACCTGATCGAATTGGAGTGTGGGAGGAAACTGAAGATCTTGGAGAAAACCTACGCAGGTCACGGGGAGAACGTACAAACTCCGTACCATCAGCACCCATGGTTAGGATCGAACACGGGTCTCTGGTATTGTAAAGCAGTAGCTCTGCCGCTGCCCCACCATGCCGGCCTAGTTGAGTAAACCCAATGAAATATATCTTGGCTCTATACAATAGTAGACCAAGATTTAAGGGGTATTTCAAATCCATTAGGATTAAAAACTTTGTGTTAGAATTATCATTATTTATGCCCTAATTGAGGGTCAAAAAAGTTAATGAGTTGGAGTATAATCTATACTGTACTCTAAACTGACAGTGAAAAGGGTGTTTTTAACTAGTCTGGTTAGTTGGTTAATTGTCCACTGTAAACCACTCCTAATGCAGTTTGGTGGCCGGGGAATTTGAAGGGGGGTTGGCAGGTGGGATTAAGTGGTGGCACAACGGCACAATTACCACATTACAACGCCAGATATCCAGGTTCGATCCTGGCTACGGGTGCTGTCTGTACGGAGTTTGTACGTTGTCCCTGTGACCATGTGGGTTTTCTCCGGGTGCTCCGGTTTCCTCCCACACTCCAAAGACCTACAGGTTTGTGCGTCAATTGGCTTCTGTAAATTGTAAATTGTCCCTCGTGTGTTAGATAGTGCGAGTGTGCGGGGATCTCCGGACAGTGCGGACTCGGTGGGCCGAAGGGCCTGTTTCCGCGCTCTATCTCTAAAGTATATGCGTAGTCATGATCAAAAGAGATGGGGCTCTGCTGGAGTTAATCCAATGAAATATTTGTTGGTGCTATGCAATGGTACAGTGCTAAACAAAGATTTAAAGGGGATTTCAAATCCATTAAGATTGAGAACCTTGTCCTTTGTGTGACGGATCGCGCTGGTGTACAGGGTGATGCTACTCGGCGCGGACTCACTGGGTCAGTGAGGTCGCTGGCGGCTGCTTGTCCCTCCCAATTCAATGATTCAATGATACTTTATCATCACATGTACGGTACCTAGCTACAGGGAAATGCTTTGCTTTGCGTACAACCTGGTAAAATCATACAGCAGACCTCACCTGGGCAGTACGCAAGTGTCATCACGTTTTGGCGTGGACAGAGTTACAAATGTTATCCAAACAGTCCTACCTACTGCCTGTACTGACTGCCTGTGCACATGGCAACAGGCCTCCCCCACCCCCCCCCCCACCCCTGATGCTCGGTCCCCGCTTCATACTCCGTGTCCGCCCGCCGGGTACCTCTCCCACCGTCCACTTCGCTCTACGACAAACCTCCACGACTGTATCTGTGATCCACTCCCGCACACAGTTTTAATGTTCACTCGACCAAGTGGACCCATTGGTGCAGCATCCTCTCCTCCCCCCCTCCCTCCTCCCCTCCCCCTCCCTCCTCCCCTCCCTCTCCCTCCTCCCCCTCCCTCCTCCCCTTCCCCACCCTCGTCCCCTCCCCTCCCCACCCCCCTTCCCCCTCCCCCCCACTCCATCCCCCTCAACTCCCCTTATCCCTCCTCCCCCCTCCCTCCCCCCTCCCTCCCTCCCCTTCCCTCCCTAGGAGATAGATTTAAACTTTAAAATGTGAATAACTTTAAAAATATAACACCGATTTCAATGAAACTTCTTCCATTAGCACCAAAGGGACGACGGTGAGTGAGGTGGGCCTAAAATTGGCGCGTTATCGTGTCCCGTTTTGGCTGTAGTTCAGGAACAAACAAACAAACAAACAAGAGTTTTAGTATATAGATTTCGACTTATGAATTATTCGGGTTGGGAATAGTTCTCGGGAAGAGAACCCCATCATAACCTAGAGACCCCCCCGTCAACTTGCTGCCTCTCGTGCCCTGCATCCATTCTCTCGCTGCGTCTCTGCAGAGCTTTGGAAGAGGATAGTTAACACAACCAGTCCTCCCCTGTCTTTGACTATAGACAATAGGTGCAAGAGGAGGCCATTCGGCCCTTCGAGCCTGCACTGCCATTCAATGTGATCATGGCTGATCATTCTCAATCAGTACCCCGTTCCTGCCTTCTCCCCATAGAATTAGTGGGGACTCCGCTATCCTTAAGAGCTCTATCTAGCTGTGTGTGTGTATGCATGTGCACTGGCAGAGTCCGTATCCAATTTATTTTATTTACAGCAAACACTGATTGTCTTACAATTATTCCAACTCCAAAAACTTGAGCCAATCTTCCTGCCAGATAACACAGCTGAGGAAGCCAACCACTTCTTGGCTGTGGTTCAACTTTATCTGTCCCAAATGCCAGAGAGAAAAAACAAATAGGTAAGGCCCACGGAACACGGGTTAGCAACAATGTTTTCCAAGGTGGCTTTGCTCTGCGAGGCAAGGAATTCCTCTTGTGAGTCGGGAAAGAGAGTTCAACAGTGGGAGTGGGACTGATTCTGGTGCGAATTAGAGCAGGGCATCTCTGGGGCTGCAGCGAAAAGGTTTCTGTTCACTGAACAGGAACTTGCTGGCTCTCTGCTGATTCGCTGTGTGGCTGTGTGTTTGACTGTGTGTGTGTGTGTGTATACGTACATACACACGAGAGTTGGGTTGGGTGTGTGTGTGTGTTGGAGAGTTGGGTTTTGTTTATCTGTTGGAGAGTTGGCGCATGTGCGGGGGACGTGGGTGTGTGTCAAGCATGTGTGTGTGTGTGCGCATATGTGTGTGTGTGTGAGGGTGTGTGTGTCAGAGAGTGTGTGTCAGGGTGTGTGTGGAAGAGTTGGATTATGTGTGTGTATGTGTGTGTGTGTGTGTCAGGGTGTGTGTGTCGGTATGTATGTGAGTGGGAAAGTTGGGCGTGTGTGGCAGGGCGTGTGTGTGTCAGGGTGTGTGTGTCAGGGTGTGTATGTGAGTGGGAAAATTGGGTGCGTGTATCAGAGTGTGTGTATGGGAGAGTTAGTGTGTGTGTGTGCATGTGTGTGTCAGGGTGTGTATGTGAGTGGGAACATTGGGTGCTTGTGTGTCAGGGTGTGTGTGTGGGAGAGTTAGTATGTGTGTGTGTGTGTGTGAGTGGGAAAGTTGGGTGCGTGTGTGTCAGGGTGTGTGTGTGGGAGAGTTAGTATGTGTGTGTGTGTGAGGGTGTGTGTGTGAGTGGGAAAGTTGGGTGCGTGTGTGTCAGGGTGTGTATGGGAGAGTTAGTGTGTGTGTGTGTGTGTGTGTGTGTGAGTTTCGGATTGTGCCTTCTAGCTGGAGTCTGTGAACAATCCTTCCACACTGAGCCGCTGTCAGTGACACGAGTCATATTATAGTGACGCGGATCAATAGAGAGAGATTCACAGCCGCGTGCATTGCTCCCAATTCTTGATGTCACTGGAGCGGAACTTAATGAAACCACCGCTGGAGAAAACCAGACAAAACACAAGATTAATGGATGAAGGTGCGTTCAGTGTATGGATATCTTCCTTTGGAGACTGAGGATTGTACAGAAGCCCAAATGAATAGGAGCCTGCACTGCACTTTACACTGTTGCTTTTAATACAAATCACCTTTGCAGGTGCAACCCAATTTTCCGTCCTCATTTCCTCGAAAATTGCAATTCTTGTCAACAGGGAGTCACGTTAGAATCTTTGACACAAGACTTCTGCCAGGCAGCTTAATGTGTTTGTGTGTGCACAGCATATTGAGATTTTGCCAACCAGAAAGGGGCTTCTGGAAATTATCCTTGTGTGAATGAGAAGTTCAATTGTGCGTGCTCAATAACAACACACTCTCATCTAGCTGCCCTAAGACTCTACCATACCTGCATTTGGGGTGGCACGGTGGCACAGCGGTAGAGTTGCCTTCCTTAAAGCGCCAGGGACCCTGATTCAACCCTGACTATGGGTGCTGCCTGTACGGAGTTTGTACGTTCTCCCCGTGACCGCGTGGGTTTTCTACAGTTTCCTCCCACACTCCAAAGACTTGCAGGTTTGTAGGTTAATTGGCTTCGTTAAAAATTGTAAATTGTCCCTAGTGTGTGTAGGATAGTCCTAGTGTTATTGCACGGGGTGATAGCTGGTCGGTACGGACTCAATGGGCCGAAGGGCCCTTTTCTGCACTGTGTCTCTAAAAACTTTTTTTTAAAATTAAAATAAAAGAGGGCCGCTGGGCTCCAGCACTGAGGTAGCCCATAGCTGGAGCTTTGAAGCCCACAACCAAATGGCTTGTAGTCACTGCTACCCATCTACATACTAAAACTCTTGTTTGTTTGTTTGTTTGTTCCTGAACTAGTCAAAACGGTACACGATAGCACGACAATTTTGGCCCACCTTACTCACCGTCGTCACTTTGGTGCTAATGAAAGAAGTTTCATTGAAGTTGGTGTTATATATTTAAAATTATTCACATTTTAAAGTTTAAATCTATCTCCTAGGGAAGAGGGGGGGAGAGAGGATAAGGGGGGTTGAGGGGGATGGAGTGGGGGGGAGGGGAAGGGAGAGGGGAAGGGGAGGGGCGGAGGGAGGGAGGGAGGGAGGGAGGGAGGGAGGGAGGGAGGGAGGGAGGGAGGGAGGGAGGGAGGGAGGGAGGGAGGGAGGGAGGGAGGGAGGGAGGGAGGGAGGGAGGGAGGGAGGGAGGGAGGGAGGGAGGGAGGGAGGGAGGGAGGGAGGGAGGGAGGGAGGGAGGGAGGGAGGGAGGGAGGGAGGGAGGGAGGGAGGGAGGGAGGGAGGGAGGGAGGGAGGGAGGGAGGGAGGGAGGGGGGAGGTAGAAGGGAGGGGGGAGGAGGGGAGGGGGGGAGAGGGGAGGGGGAGGAGAGGGTGTTGCACTAATATAGATGTTTGGGCCCAATGGGTCCACCTGGTCTAGTAAGACCATAAAACACAGAAGCAGAATTAGTCCATTTAGCCCATCATGTCTACTCTTTCGACTTTAGAGTTACAGTGTAGAAACAGGCACGTCCACCCACCGAGTCCGTGTTGACCAGCGAACACCCCGTACACTAACGCTATCCTACACTAAACTCCGTATAGACAGCACCCGTAGTCAGGATCGAACCCAGGTCCCCGGCACTGCATTCGCTGTCAGGCAGCAACTCTACCGCTGCGCCACCGTGATCTAATTGGAGGTGTTAGGTGGATTGCAAGTGATAGGTGGATACAGGTGAGGTGGGTTCTGATTAGCAAAGAGATAGTGAAAGGGACAAAGCCTGGCAAGTGATGGGTGGATACAGGTGAAGGGGGTTTGATTGTCAGATGTGGTGGGAGAAAACCGGAGATGGGAGGAAGACGAAAGGGCATGAGATGCAGCGAG
Organism: Rhinoraja longicauda; assembly: GCF_053455715.1. Classification (NCBI taxonomy): domain Eukaryota; kingdom Metazoa; phylum Chordata; class Chondrichthyes; order Rajiformes; family Arhynchobatidae; genus Rhinoraja; species Rhinoraja longicauda. The sequence continues at coordinate 12,619,413 of NC_135988.1, forward strand.
AAGAGGCATGAAATGTGAAGCTAGATAAAAGGAATGCAGGTAAAAGAGGATGGGGGAGTAACAATTCAGGCCCGTGGGAGAGAGCAAGAATCAAATTTCTGTCCCTTGCCCCCTCCACTGTCAGATTGAGACCCAACGTGAATTGGAGGAACAACACCTCATATTTCGCTTGGGCAGCTTATACCCAGTGGTATGATTTTTGATTTCTCTAACTTCAAGTAACCTTTGCTTTCCCTCTCTCTCGCCATCTCTCCCTCATCCTAGTTCTCCGACTAGTTTCATTGTCCACCTGATTAAATATTACTGATTGTGTGTCTCGTTGTCAACTTCCCCTTAGCTAACAATGGACCATTCTACGTTTCCTTGATCAGCATCCCCTTTGATCTGTGTTTTCACACCTTCCCCTTGCATATCTCTGTGTCTCGCTCTCCCCTGACTCTCAGTCCGAAGAAGAGTCGAGACCTGAAATGTCGCCCATTCCTTCTCTCCAGAGATGCTGCCTGCCCCGCTGAGTTACTCCAGCATTTTGTGTCAATAATCGAATTAGATAGTCGTGGGACAAAGGGAAATAAAGCTGTTAATATAACTTTTATAGCAAAAATCGAGAAATGAGAAAGGAAAAAAACAAGTATCCTGACTGATACGTGTCATCAATTATTTTCACAAAAGGGAAATTGTCTGAATATTTTCATGTTTAGGACATGAGAGAGTTGGATGATGCGCCTTTCAGTGAACCTGCTTTTCATTCAGTACAATCATCTCAACACCATGTTCCCTCCTGTTTCCTTATGTCCTTCCTCAATAGACAACAGAAATGTACTCTGCATACTCAACCATCAAGCCCAGAGCCCTCCAGTGGTAAATAATTCTAAAACACTCCGTATTTCTCCTCATCTCAGTTCTAATGAATACAAATTAGGGCGGCTCGGTGGCGCAGCAATACAGTAGCTGCCTTACAGCGCCAGAGACCCGGTTCCATCCTAACTATGGATGCTTGTCTGTACAGAGTTTGGGTGTTTTTCCTATGACCTACGTGGGTTTTCTCCGTGATCTTCGGTTTCCTCCCACACTCCCAAGGCGTACAGGTTTGTAGGTTAATTGAATTGTTTTAAATGTAAATTATCCCTGGTGCGTGCCTGATAGTGTTAGTGTGTGGGGATCGCTGGTGCAGACTCGATGGGCCGAAGGGCCTGTTTTCGCGCTGTACCTCTAAACTAAAATAACATTTCTGGCCCTGATTCTGAGGCCAGATCATTAGCTACGAAGATCCCTCTTTACATAAACAAAACATTATTGTTACATCTAGCAGTAGACGAGAACCCAGGGGCATGAGGGAACATGGTAATTGATAGTAGATACAAAATGCTGGAGTAACGCTGCAGAAGGCAGTGGAGGCCAATTCTCTGAATGCATTCAAGAGAGAGCTAGATAGAGCTCTTAAGGATAGCAGAGTCAGGGGGTATGGGGAGAAGGCAGGAACGGGGTACTGATTGAGAATGATCAGCCATGATCACATTGAATGGTGGTGCTGGCTTGAAGGGCTGAATGGCCTACTCCTGCACCTATTGTCTATTGTCTATTGTAACTCAACGGGTCGGGAAGCATCTCGGGAGAGAAGGAATGGGTGACGTTTCGGGTCGAGACCCTTCTTCAGACTGATGAGATTGATGAGAATGTTAATTGAGAGATACAACGTGGAAGCAGGCCATTTGGGTCTCAAGTCCACTCCTGCCACCTGTTCGCATTAGTTCTACCTTATCCCACTTCCTACACACTAGGAACAATGAACATCTTTGGGATGTGGGAGGAGACCCATGCAGTCACAGGAAAGAGGCACATACACCACACAGAGAGCACCCGAGGTCAGGATCGAACCTGGGCATCCAGTGTTGTGAGGCATCAGCTCTACCAACTCTGCCATGCAGTTTGGTCACTCTGCTGCCCCGTAGCATCTAGTCATTCACAATCACACCATGGAAGATATTGTTTGGTAGAAAGACATAAAATGCTGGAGTAACTCAGCGGGACAGGCAGCATCTCTGGATAGAAGGAATGGGTGACAAAGAGGAAATTGAAACAACAAATGACTTTTAACTGCATTGCTACCTCATCTCCTTGCTAAAGGTACGTCCTTATATTTTGAGGCTCTGGCCTCTGGTCTCAGTCGGAGTCCTTACGATTACGGAGCGGTTGACTGGTGTGAATTGTCTCTGTCTATAGGGGAAGGCCTGTTAAACTGCAAGAAGGAATCCAGTATCAACAGGGCGATGAGGCCGCAGTGCGTGTGACAACATGGAGTCTATCAAACATAAAGCACGGATGCATTTAAGGAAAAGTACCTGAGGGAGCAAGGAATGGGGTTACATCAAGAGGGCGGAGCATAAACACCACAGATCCCATTTCTGCACAGAAGACTTGCATCTTTGTAAATAATACACAGGCGGTTCTTATACAAAGGGAAATGAGTTCTTATAAGTAAGCATCCCTACCGAGATGGAACAAACACACAAACAAACCTCCGAACCCACGGATGTTATCCCACTGATTAAATAGTAACACCGTCTTTGCTTAGAGATGTCAAAAGCATGCGGAGCAGCCTTTCCTGGCAATTTGTGTTCCTTGGCAGGGTGTATAATATAGTTTAAAATGCGCCTGAATTTATAAAATAAAAATCACACCATTCAACATTGATGCGATGCGAGCTCCTCTTCAAACACACAGCCTCCTCGATTTCCACCGCTGTATTCTATTTTGGGGACACCGGGGGATATGGGTGGAATGTCATTATCCTGCAACAGACTGGCTCCTTGAATGTATTAAACTAATTCAAGTCGTTGCTGAACCATAGAACTGGCAGCAACCCGGACGAAGAACTCGGAAGAAGAACTGCAATGGGCCTGTACTCGTTGGAGTTTCGAAGAACGAGGGGGGCACCTCATTGAAACGCACAGAGTAGTGAAAGGCCTGGAAAGAGTGGATGTGGAGAGGATGTTTCCACTAGTGGGAGAGTCTAGGACTAGACGTCATAGCCTCAGAATTAAAGGACCTTCTTTTAGGAAGGAGATGAGGAGGAACATCTTTAGTCAGAGGGTGGTGAATCTGTGGAATTCTTTGCCACAGCAGGCTGTGGAGGCCAAGTCAATGGATATATTTAAGGCAGAGACAGACAGACAGACAGACAGACAGACAGACAGACAGACAGACAGACAGACAGACAGACAGACAGACAGACAGACAGACAGACAGACAGACAGACAGACAGACAGACAGACAGAGACAGGCAGACAGACAGACAGACAGACAGACATAGACAGATAGATAGATAGATAGATAGATAGATAGATAGATAGATAGATAGATAGATAGATAGATAGATAGATAGATAGATAGATAGATAGATAGATAGATAGATAGATAGATAGATAGATAGATAGATAGATAGATAGATAGATAGATAGATAGATAGATAGATAGATAGATAGATAGATAGATAGATAGATAGATAGATAGATAGATTCTTGATTTGCACAGGTGTCAAAGGCAGGAGAATGGGGTTAGGAGGGAGAGATAGATCAGCCATGATTGAATGGCAGAGTAGACTTGATGGGCCAAATGGCCTAATTCTACTCCTATCCCTTATGACCTTATGAGAAAAGGAATAGGTGACGTTTCGGGTCGAGATCCTTCCCCAGACTCGAACAGTCTCGACCCGTCACATTCCTTCTCTCCAGAGATGCTGCCTGTCCCACTGAGTCACTCCAGCATTTTGTGTCTATCTTCGGTTTAAACCAGCATCTGCAGATCCTTGCTGCACACTGTTGGGAGTGTCATTGTTCAGATGAGAAGTTGAACCCTGCTCTCTCAAGTGGATCCAATGATCCCTGGGACACACTTTACTGAAGAGCAAGGGAGGCTTCACTGTGCTCTTGCCACAACATGCCTTTGAAATATCTTAAACTATGCACCATTATCACATTACTGCTTGTGGGAGTTTGCTATGTGTGCAAAATGGCCAATTCATCTCTTATAAAATGACTACACTTTGTAAAAGCTTCAGTGGTTGCACATTATAAATGCATGCCACATGTATATATAATAGGAGAAAGATAAATAAGGTAGACACTCAGCATCCCTTTGCTCATGGTGGGAGTATCTCAGAGGGCATGAGAGGTACAATATTCAGAGGTGGGAGGGAGGTCTGAAGAGGGATTTGTTCACACACATGGTGATTGGAGTCAGGAATGTACTGCCTGAGTTAAGTTTAGAGATACAGCATATTAACAGGTTCTTTAGCCCCCCCCCAAGTAACAATAATAATAATATATTCCTTTATTCGTCCCACACCGGGGAACTTTATACGCCGACCAGCCATACACTAGTTCTATCCTACACGCGAGGGACAATTTTACCAAAGTCAATTCACCTACAAACCTGCTCGTCTTTGGAGTGCTGGAGGAAACCGGAGCACTCGGAGAAAACCCACGAGGTCTCAGGGAGAGCGCACAAACTACGTAGTCAGGATCTCTGTCGCTGTGAGGCAGCAACTCCACCACTGTGGCAATGGTGGATACTTTCAAAAACTCCTATGGAGCATTCAGACAAGCACTTGAACTGGCAAGGCGTATGGACCTGATGCAGGTAAATGGTATCGATGGGTGCAATGGTCATGGAGAATGTGGTGGGCTGAAGTGCTCTACAAGTGTCTGATTCTAATTACTGCATTGCCAGTAATGTCAGTAGGTGTATAGATAGCATGCGGACTCTCAGTCTGAAGAAGGGTCTCATCCCAAAATGTCACCCATATCTTTTCTCCAGAGATGCTGCCTGACCCGCTGAGTTACTCCAGCACTTTGTATCTATCTTTGGTGTAAACCAGCATCTGCAGTTCCTCCCCACACATGTCAGTAAATGTGCTGTTTAAATGGAAATATTTCTGGTGAAGTGTAAACTTGAACTATTTCCTGGATTTAAGCGCTGGTGTTGCTGCCTTACAGCGCCAGAGACCCCGGTCAATCCTTACGGGGTCTGCCTGTGCTGTATCTGTACATTCTCCTTGTGACCGCATGGTTTTCTCCTGGTGCCCCCCGGTTTCCTCCCACACTCCACAGACTTGCAGGTTTGTAGGATAATTAGCTTCTGCAAATTGTCCCTAATGTGTAGGATTGTGCTGTTGTAAGGGTGATTGTCGGTCGACGCGGACTCGGTGGGCTGAAGGGCCTGTTTCCACGCAGTATCTCTAAAGTAGCTCCAGGACATCAGGGAAACTCTCATGCGAGTTCTTTGAGACCAACAGTGGAGTCTTTCACATCCGCTTGAGAAAGCAGAAGGGCTCCCAGTTCAGCTTCTCGTCTCAGAGTCAGTTCCCCCTGAAAGTGCAGGAGTCACTCACTAATGTGTCGGAGTCTCCTTGTATTTGTGTTGCCAAAAGAGGAGCTTGCGGCGCGGGTCTGGTGGCAAATGAGCGCCTGCCTTTGGTGGCAAATCACTCTGGTTGATCACAGGGTAACAGCCAGCAGTTCGTCAGTGGTTCTCAGCATCCCTGGGGGAAGAGATTGAAGAGGCAGCCAGGAGATCTTACTCCTGGTCGATGCTCCACATCAACATCCCCCAACACAGCCTCCAACCTCACTGCCTTGCAATCTCCCGCCCTGCCCACCTCCTCTTCCGGGCCCTGTTCCCAATCCCCTGTGTCACTGCCTAGTCCATGTTATGTGTGAGGACCAGCTCTGAGTCACCGTTGACTCCCCCGCAGTGTAATGATCTGTGTGTTGGCTGGCACAGGCAGTCACTTGACTAAATTGCTGGGGTGCAGAAGACAGCCATTCTTCAGCACAAACCAGGATCTTCAGGAGAAGGAGCTGAGAAACAAAGACGATCAGTTGTTTTACATTTCCCATGCTCTTCATTTGTAATCCCACCCACACAACGCATGTATGCCTGTGTGTGTGTGCACATGTGTATGTGTGTGCATGTGTGCATGTGTATGTGTGTGCATGTGTATGTGGGTGTGTATGTGTGTGTATGTGTGTGTGTATGTGTGTGTGTATATGCATGGGTATGTGTATATGTGTGTGTATGTGTGTGTGGGTGTGTGTGTGTGGGTGTGTGGGTGTATGTGTGTGGGTGTACGAGTGTGTGTGTGTGTGTGTGTGTGTATATGTGTGTGTATATGTGTGTGTGTGTGTGTGTGTGTGTGTGTATGTGTGTGTGTGTGTGTGTGTGTGTGTGTGTGTGTGTGTGTGTGTGTGTGTGTGTGTGTGTGTGTGTGTGTGTGTGTGTGTGTGTGTGTGTGTGTGTGACCAAGCAGCAGACGTTTTACTCTTTGCAATTACATTTTTTTATAACTGTGCAGGTTCCACGATTCACAGACATTAAATTACTTCAAATAGTATTCTATGATATTTACTTGTTGGTATTACTGAAGTAAATATGTAAGCATTCTGAAAAATGTAAAATGTGCATTAAGATCAGAAACCAAGAAGTATTTGTTCATGCATGTGATGTAAGCACCATCTTATTCAAAATTAACCAGTCACTTCTGTCTTGGACAGTGAACTACAATGGAACTGAATCAATACTCAAGGAAGAACCAAGACACAGATCACCTCTTGACTGCAGCCCTGAATTGATCTCCTGAATTGGCCTTGAACTGTCCTGAACTGTCTTTCCATTGAAGTTAAGCTGAGGCCTCTTACGCTTTCTCGAGTCTGCACAGCTGGTAAGTAATGGATTGGGGTGTTATCCTCAGTGCACTGGTCAGTGTTATTGGCTACATGAGTTGTATTATTGTCTATATTTGTGCCCATTGCTGGCTATATATGAAATATATATACATATATACAGATACACACACACACACATATATATATAATATATATATTTCATATAATATCATATCTAGCCAGCAATGGACACAAATATATATATATAAAATCTATATCTATATATATTAAATATGATATATATATATATGCGTGTGTGTATGTGTGTAGTATGTAAGTGCGGATGTGTTTGTGTGTTTGTATGTGTGTATTTGTATGTATATACACATACATATACACACATATGTAACATTGATGATTGATGGTAAAATTAGGGTTGAATAAATGTTTAAAAACCCACACTCATCTCGTGATTTGAACATACGTAATCCCTATCATAGCATAAAAGCCATGAGCAGGAGTTATTTTTAATCGGAGTAAATTCACTGGAATGCAAATCCCAATTGTCAATAATTAATAATTGGGCGATGGTACAGATTGCAAGGCAGATGGAGGGAATGGAGGTTAGGAGGTTTTAATGCATGATCTTTCCTTGGCAAATGAATCAGCCGAGCACAAACTGCTGCAGGATCATTACGGCTATTTTTCTTCTAAGTGGGGCTCTGCTCAACAGTCCTTTAATTTTAATCAGTAATGCATTTTATAGGCCGAGCATCTTGTATTGCTTTGCGGGCCAAGACTGAGGCTCATCATAATTACAGTTCCAGAGTGCTCACTAATTAGAAGTATCCGTGAACAATGCATGGCTTACAACAGTGGAAGCGAGGGAGATCTAGAAGCTTAACCTTGGTAATAATGTTTATCAATGTCAAGAAGAGAATTGTGTAAATAAATTCATTATTTACTTTGACACACAGGGAGGACATTCGGCCCATCAGTTCTGTTCCAGCTCCCAGCAGAGCCAACCCATCATGACCAATATCCCTTCTTATTCTTCTGTGGGCCTGCAACCCATATTATCTCTCACACACCCATCAACTCCCTTTATTTACCTGTACGTCTTTGGAGTGTGTGGGAGAAAACCGAAGATCTCAGAGAAAACCCGTACGGTCACAGGGAGAACGTACAAACTCCAAAGAGACAGCACCCCTAGTCGGGATCGAACCTGGGTTTCTGACGCTGTAAGGCAGCAACACTAGGCAGCAACTTTACCGCTGTGCCACCGTGTCTTTCACTACCATTGTTACAAATTTAGTATGGTCTACTGTTTTACGTTCTTGAACTTAGTATGAGTGTGCCTAATGTGTGGTAGGGTTGTCATTAAACTGTGTGCAAAAGAAATAAGATTTTCACTGAACTAGGTACAAGTAGTAATAAAGTCCCATTGAACAATAGATGCAAAACTTATCTCTTCTCTTCTGGGACCCAAACCTTCATAAGGTCATAGGTGATAGGAGTAGAATTAGGCCATTCAGTCCATCAAGTCTACTCCGTCATTCAATCATGGCTGATTGAATCCCCTCCCAACCCCATTCTCCTGCCTTCTCCCCATAACCTCCCACCTTCCTTGCAGGTGAAACAGCAATGTAGTCACACTCCTTGGACTGCTCACAATGTGGGCTCCTCTGCGTTGGAGAAACCAAACATAGACTGGGTGACTGCTTTACAGAATTCCTCAGCTCAGAACGGGTATATCCTTGAGCTTCCCGTTGCCTGTCACTTTAGTTCTCCATTCTGTCGTTTCTGTCTAAGGTTTTCCTATTCTGTCTAACATAAGGTCACGAAAAAGCACTTTGGCTTACATCAGGACATAATACAGCCCTTGGGCATTCTCTCTGTTCCCTCAATTCCTCCAGCCATTTGCAACTTGAAAATATACTTGCTTGCTCACTCTTCCTGTCCCTGTGCCAAATATTGACAATGTTTCTCTCTCCATGGACGCTGTCTGACCTGCTGAGTGTTTCCAACCTTTATTGTTCCTGCCTAATTTTAGTTTAGTTTAGTTTAGTTTAGAATTACAGGCCCTTCGGTCCACCGGTTCCGCACCGATCAGCGATCCCTGCATATTAACACTATTCTACACACACTAGGGGCAATTTTTACATTTACCAAGCCAATTTACATCCATACTGGCACATGTTTGGAACGGACTGTAGTTTCAGAGGTCATTAGAAGTTGTACAAAGGGCCAGCTCAAATAAAGAGAGCAGATTTCCATCTCGAAAAGACAAAAGGTGGACCATTTCTACAATTCTCGTCTTTTGTGATCCCCATTACTAACCCTACGTTTTGTTCAACATTTATTCCATTATTTGATTTTAATTTCCCTGGTTGTTGTGGTGGGATTTGAAAGCATGTCATAAATGGCTCAAGAGTGGCCCTTGTCACCTAAGAGGTCGGAGTTTAGAAGGATGAGAGGGGATCGCATTGAAATCTACCGAATAATGAAAGACCTAGGTAGAGTCGATGTTTACAGTAGTGGGCGAGTGTCGGACCGGAGGCCACAGCCTCAGAATAAAAGGACGTGCCTCTAGAATGGAAATGAGGAGGAATTTTTTAACCCGAGGATAGTGAATGTGTGGAATTCATTGCCACAGACAGCAGCGGAGGCCAACATTGGGTCTTTTTAAAGTGGAGATTGCTAGGTTCTTGGGTGTAAGGGTGTCAAAGATTACGGGGAAAAGGCAAGAGAATGGGGTTGAGAGGGGAAAAATAGATCAGCCACGATCGAATGGCAGAGCAGACTCGATGGGCCTTTTGACCTAATTCGGATTTGTTGTCTTTTCGTAACAGAGAAACATAGAAAATAGGTGCAGGAGGAGACCATTCGGCCCATCGAGCTAACACCACCATTCATTGTGATCATGGCTGATTATCCGCAATCAGTAGCCCATGCCTTCTTCCCATATCCCTTGATTCCGCTAGCCCCTAGAGCTCTATCTAACTCTCTTTTAAATTCATCCAGTGAATTGGCCTCTACTGCCTTCTGTGGCGGAGCAGAGAATTCCACAAATTCACAGCTCTCTGGGTGAAAAGGTTTTTTCTCATCTCAGTTTTAGTCTTACAGTACATGAGATAGTGCGAATTTGAAAGGTGGTTAAGAGTGGAATTTTCAACTCAGTGATACGGCTGTCTCCTTAAATGGGACAAAGCCATAGAACCTAACTATTGAAGAAACTAAAATCGTTGGCCAGAAATAGTTTATCTTTTCTCAGAGCCTCAGAGAGCTTTATTCCAGAAATAGTTCAATTGAAGTTGAATAGGAAAATAACTGCAAATGCTGGTACAAATTGAAGGTGTCACCTTTGCTCAGTCCGCCTTAACCAACCTGATCTCCCGGTGGCTGAGCACTTCAACTCTCGCTCCCACTCCCAGTCTGACGTTTCTGTCATAGACCTCCTCCAGTGTCACAGTGAGGCCCACCACACATTGGAAGAACAGCACCTCATATTTCACTTGGGCAGCTTACAGCCCAGCGGTATGACCATTGACTTCTCCAACTTTAGATAGCTCCTCTGTCCATCCCTTCCCCTCCCCCTTCCCAGTTCTCCCACTGTCTTCTTGTCTCCACCTATATCCTTTCTTTGTCCCGCCCCCCCCTGACATCAGTATGAAGAAGGGTCTCGACACGAAACGTCACACGTTCCTTCGCTCCAGAGATGCTGCCTGACCTGCTGAGTTACTCCAGCATTTTGTGATACCTTCAAATGGAAGTTGAATATTGATGATGTGTTAATTTTATGCAAACATATTTGACCCAGCTGTTATAACTGTGTCTGGTAATGTAAGAAAATAACTGCAGATGCTGGTACAAATCGAAGGTATTTATTTCACAAAAAGCTGGAGTAACTCAGCAGGTCAGGCAGCATCTCAGGAGAGAAGGAATGGGTGACGTTTCGGGTTGAGACATCAGTCTGAAGAAGGGTCTCGACCCGAAACGTCACCCATTCCTTCTCTCCTGAGATGCTGCCTGACCTGCTGAGTTACTCCAGCATTTTGTGAAATAAATAACTGTATCTGGTAGCTCAATAGATTCAGTTGCTCATGAATTCACAGAATCCTTTGTACCCAGGGATTGTAACTGACCGGAAAATCATTGCAAATTGTAAATTAGACTCCAGTTCACTTTCATCTGCACGAGAAGATAAAAAATATAGGAACAGGAAGAGGTTATCTAGGCTCTTCTAGCCTGCCCCTCTATTCAACATGATAATGACTGATCTGGCCCAGTCCTCATCTCCTCCAATAACCCTCAGTTTCCTAATCTTTCCACAAAAAAAATCTACTTTCTCTTTAAACATCAACAACGATCTGGCCTCACACTAGAAAATTCCAGAGATTCATCAGCCTCTGTGAAAAGAGGTACCTACGCAACCCAGTTTTAAAGTGACCGTCCTCTAATCTAACTATGTCTAGACTCTTCCTTCCGCTGCTGGACATGGGGGGCAGGGTGTGGTGGAGACGCTCCTCAAAATAAGGGAAGGGATTCCACGCCACATGAATGGTAAGGATGGGGGTAATTTTGTGATTGGTGTATGAATGTATGTATTGAATGTATGTGTAGCTCCGAGAATGTCAGATGGAGTTTTGGAAGGAACATGTTTTGTATATATTTATTTCTTGAATAAAGTATTTTTTGATAGTCATTTTAAAAAAAGGAAATATCTTGAGTAAAAACTCAGAGTGCCGGAGTAACTCAACGGGTCAGTCATCATCTCCGGAGAAAGCCACAAAATGCTGGAGTAACTCAGTGGGTCAGGCAGCATCCCTGGAGAAAAGGAATAGGTGGCGTTTTGGGGGTCGAGACCCTACTTCAGACTGAGAGTCAGGGAAAAGGGAAACGAGAGATATAGATGGTAAATAGGACAAATGAATGAAGGATTTGCAAAAAGCAACGATGATCAAGGAAAGGTGGAGCCCACAATGGTCCATTGTTGGCTGTGGGTCTGTGGGGAACAGGGGTAGGTGATGTTTCATGTCGGGACACCTCAGATTTTGTCTCTAGTGGAATTATCTTACCCTGTTATGTTTCAACAAAATGACTCCTAAACTCCAAGGAAGAGTAGATCTGCTGCCTCACAGGTCAAGAGAAGAAAGTTCAATCCTGACTTCGGGAGCTGGCTGTGTGGAGTTTGCAGGTTCTCCCTTTGACCACACGTGTTTCCTCCGGGTGATTCAGTTTCCTCCCACCTCCGAATGATGACTGGGGCAGATCAGTCATTATCATGCTGACGAGAAGGGCAGGCTAGAAGTGCCGATATAACCTCCTCCTGTTCCTTTATGTTTTGATCTTCTCATGCAGATGAAAGTGAACCAGATTCTAATTTACAATTTGCAATAAAATGGGGATCTTATAGGAATGTATAAAATTCTCAAGGGATTGGACAAGCTAGATGCAGGAGAAATGTTCCCCGTGTTGGGGGAATCCAGAGCCAGGGATCACAGTTTAAGAATAAGGGGTAGGCCATTTAAGATTGAGGCTTGTATACACTGGAATTTAGAAGAATGAGAGGAGATCTTATCGAAACGTATAAGATTATTAAGGGGTTGGACACGTTAGAGGCAGGAAACATGTTCCCAATGTTGGGGGAGACCAGAACAAGGGACCACAGTTTTAGAATAAGGGGTAGGCCATTTAGAACTGAGATGAGGAAAAAAAAATTCAGTCAGAGAGTTGTGAATCTGTGGAATTCTCTACCTCAGAAGGCAGTGGAGGCCAATTCTCTGAATGCATTCAAGAGAGCTAGATAGAGCTCTTAAGGATAGCGGAGTCAGGGGGTATGGGGAGAAGGCAGGAACGGGCTACTGATTGAGAATGATCAGCCATGATCACATTGAATGGTGGTGCTGGCTCGAAGGGCCGAATGGCCTCCTCCTGCACCTATTGTCTATTGAGATGAGGAAAAGCTCTTTCACCCAGAGAGTTGTGAATCTGTGGAATTCTCTGCCACAGAAGACAGTGGAGGCCAATTTACTGGATGTATTCAAGAGAGAGTTAGATATAGCTTTTAGGGCTAACGGTATCAAGGGGTATGGGGAGAAAGCAGGAACGGGGGTACTGATTCTGGATGATCAGCCTTGATCATATTGAATGGCGGTGCTGGGTTGAATGGTGTACTCCTGCAACTATTTTCTATGTTTCTATGACCACATGGGTTTCCGCCGGGTGATTCAGTTTCCTACAACCTCCCAGATCCGTGAGGCTTGGTAGGTTAATTGTCCCGTTAATTTCTCGCAGTATGTAGCTGAATGGTACTTGGAGGAGTTGATGAGAGTGTGTGGGAGAATAAAATGTGATCATTGTAGGATTATGACGAAATGGAAGCTTTGATGGTTGGCATGGACTCAGTGTGCCGACGGGCTTGTTTCCACAATATATGACATTCATGACAAATATAGATCTAATTTTCTTAAGCCACTTGTGATAGCGGAATCATCTCATCCTGGAAATAAGCCAAGTGAATCTTTTTTTTAAACTATTTCCAGTGCTGGTATATTTTATTCTAAAATAAGATGGCTTTTTATCTGCTGCTCTGTGCATCTCAGATCATATTGAAGATTAATATGCAGAGGGTGGATAGAAGAAGATAGGGAAGAGGAGACAATGATTCAATGATACTTTATTGTCACTAGGGACACTGAAATGCCTTGTTTTGCGTACAACCCGGTAAAATCATACAGTAGACCTCACCTCGGCAGTGCACAAGTGTGGCCATTGCACAAGTGGTACCGACAAAGTTACAAAAGTTTACCGAACAGTCCTATCTACTGCCTAACCTCCCCCCACACACACAAACACACACACAAAAAAACACACTCACGCACAAACACACAAACACAAACAAATACACACAAACAAACACACACACAAACACAAAAACACACACACATACACACACACAAAAACACACACACACACACACACACAAAAACACACACATACACACACACACACACACACAAAAACACACACACACACACACACACAAAAACACACACATACACACACACACACACACACAAAAACACACACACGCACACACACACAAAAACACACACATACACACACACAAAAACACATACACATACACACACACATACACACACACATACACACACACACACACACACACACAAAAACACACACATACACACACACAAAAACACATACACATACACACACACATACACACACACATACACACACACAAACACAAACAAATACACACAAACAAACACAAACACAAAAACACACACACACAAAAAAACACACACACACACACACATACACACACACACACACACACACAAACACACACACACACACACACACACACACACACACACACACACACACACACACACACACACACACACACACACACACAAAAACACACACACACACACACACACACACACACACACACACACACACAAACACACACACAAACACACACACACACACACACACACACAAAAACGCGCACACACAAACGCGCACACACAAAAACACACAAATACACACAATCAAGCACACACACACGCCAAACACATACACACACACATACACACACACACACACACACACACACACACACAAACACTAGGTTTCCCTTTGTTTCTTGGTGCCCCCCCCCCCCCCCCCCCCATCCGCCATGTCCCTCTTCATTCTTGGTGGCCCTCCTTGTTTAGATTAGCTTAGTTTAGAGATACAGCGCGGAAACAGGCCCTTCGGCCCACCGGGTCCACGCCGACCAGTGATCCCCACACATTAACACCATCCACACCGGGGACAATTTTAACAATTTATACCAAAAACAATTAACCTACAAACCCGCGCGTCTTTGGAGTGTGGTAGGAAACCGAAGCACCCAGAGAAAACCCACCCAGGTCACGGGGAGAACGTGCAAACTCCGTACAGACAGCGCCCGTGGTCGGGATCGAACCCGGGTCTCCGGCGCTGCATTCGCTGTAAGGCGGCGACTCTACTGCTGCGCCACCGGGACCGCCCGACTGTCCCCTCACTCCCCGATGGCTTCCCTTGCTCCCTGAGGGCCCCCTCAATGTCCGACGCCCCCACCACCACCACCACCACCCCCCTCACTCTGAGACAGCCCTCCCTCCTTCCATCCATCCCTCCACACTCTCTGCCGGCCTTCCACTCTCAATGGCTTCCCTCCTGTCTCCAACGACGACCCTCACTCTCCAACGACCCTCACTCTCCAACGACCCTCACTCTCCAAACGACCCTCACTCTCCAAACGACCCTCACTCTCCAAACGACCCTCACTCTCCAAACGACCCTCACTCTCCAACGGCCCTCACTTTCCAACGGCCCCCCTCACTCTCCAAACGACCCTCACTCTCCAACGACCCTCACTCTCCAACGGCCCCCCTCACTCTCCAAACGACCCTCACTCACCAACGACCCTCACTCTCCAACGACCCTCCTCACTCACCGACGACCCTCCTCACTCTCCGACGACCCTCACTCTCCAACGACCCTCCTCACTCACCGACGACCCTCCTCACTCACCGACGACCCTCACTCTCCAACGGCCCCCCTCACTCTCCAACGACCCTCCTCACTCTCCAACGACCCTCCTCACTCTCCAACGACCCTCCTCACTCTCTAACGACCCTCCTCACTCTCCAACGACCCTCCTCACTCTCCAAACGACCCTCCTCACTCTCCAAACGACCCTCCTCACTCTCCGACGACCCTCCTCACTCACCGACGACCCTCACTCTCCAACGACCCCCTCACTCTCCAACGACCCCCCTCACTCTCCAAACGACCCTCCTCACTCTCCAAACGACTCTCACTCTCCAACGACCCCCCTCACTCTCCAACGACCCCCTCACTCTCCAACAACCCCCTCACTCTCCAACGACCCTCCTCACTCTCCAAACGACCCTCCTCACTCTCCAAACGACTCTCACTCACCGACGACCCCCTCACTCTCCAACGACCCCCTCACTCTCCAAACGACCCTCCTCACTCTCCAAACGATCCTCACTCTCCAAACGACCCTCCTCACTCTCCAAACGACTCTCACTCACCGACGACCCCCTCACTCTCCAACGACCCTCCTCACTCTCCAAACGACCCTCACTCTCCAAACGACCCTCACTCTCCGACATCTCTCTTCACTCTCCAACGACGACCCTCACTCTCCAACGACGACCCTCACTCTCCAACGACCCTCCTCACTCTCCAACGACCCTCCTCACTTTCCAAACGACCCTCACTCTCCAACGACCTTCCTCACTCTCCAACGACCCTCTCTCCGACATCTCTCCTCACTCTCCAACGACGACCCTCACTCTCCAACGACCCTCACTCTCCGACATCTCTCCTCACTCTCCAACGACCCTCACTCTCCAACGGCCCCCCTCACTCTCCAACGACCCTCCTCACTCTCCAACGACCCTCCTCACTCTCTAACGATCCTCCTCACTCTCCAACGACCCTCCTCACTCTCCAAACGACCCTCCTCACTCTCCGATGACCCTCCTCACTCTCCGACGACCCTCCTCACTCACCGACGACCCTCACTCTCCAACGACCCCCTCACTCTCCAACGACCCCCCTCACTCTCCAAACGACCCTCCTCACTCTCCAAACGACTCTCTCTCCAAACGACCCTCCTCACTCTCCAAACGACTCTCACTCACCGACGACCCCCTCACTCTCCAACGACCCCCTCACTCTCCAAACGACTCTCACTCACCGACGACCCCATCACTCTCCAACGACCCCCCTCACTCTCCAAACGACCCTCCTCACTCTCCAAACGACTCTCTCTCCAAACGACCCTCCTCACTCTCCAAACGACTCTCACTCACCGACGACCCCCTCACTCTCCAATGACCCCCTCACTCTCCAACGACCCTCCTCACTCTCCAAACGACCCTCCTCACTCTCCGACGACCCTCCTCACTCTCCGACGACCCTCCTCACTCACCGACGACCCTCACTCTCCAACGACCCCCTCACTCTCCAACGACCCCCCTCACTCTCCAAACGACCCTCCTCACTCTCCAAACGACTCTCTCTCCAAACGACCCTCCTCACTCACCGACGACCCTCACTATCCAACGACCTTCACTCTCCATTAGCCCTCCTCACTCTCCAATGACCCTCCTCACTCTCCAACGACCCTCACTCTCCGACATCTCTCCTCACTCTCCAACAATGACCCTCACTCTCCAAACGACCCTCACTCTCCAACGACCCCCCTCACCTCCGACGACCCTCCTCACTCTCCAAACGACCCTCACTCTCCAAACGACCCTCACTCTCCAAACGACCCTCACTCTCCAACGGCCCTCACTCTCCAACGGCCCCCCTCACTCTCCAACGACCCTCACTACCAACGACCCTCACTCTCCAAACGACCCTCACTCTCCAACGACCCTCCTCACTCACCGACGACCCTCCTCACTCTCCGACGACCCTCACTCTCCGACATCTCTCCTCACTCTCCAACAATGACCCTCACTCTCCAAACGACCCTCACTCTCCAACGACCCCCCTCACCTCCGACGACCCTCCTCACTCTCCAAACGACCCTCACTCTCCAAACGACCCTCACTCTCCAAACGACCCTCACTCTCCAACGGCCCTCACTCTCCAACGGCCCCCCTCACTCTCCAACGACCCTCACTACCAACGACCCTCACTCTCCAAACGACCCTCACTCTCCAAACGACCCTCACTCTCCAACGGCCCTCACTCTCCAACGGCCCCCCTCACTCTCCAACGACCCTCATCACTCTCCAACGACCCTCCTCACTCTCTAACGACCCTCCTCACTCTCCAACGACCCTCCTCACTCTCCAAACGACCCTCCTCACTCTCCGACGACCCTCCTCACTCTCCGACGACCCTCCTCACTCACCGACGACCCTCACTCTCCAACGACCCCCTCACTCTCCAACGACCCCCCTCACTCTCCAAACGACCCTCCTCACTCTCCAAACGACTCTCTCTCCAAACGACCCTCCTCACTCTCCAAACGACTCTCACTCACCGACGACCCCCTCACTCTCCAACGACCCCCTCACTCTCCAACGACCCTCCTCACTCTCCAAACGACCCTCCTCACTCTCCGACGACCCTCCTCACTCTCCGACGACCCTCCTCACTCACCGACGACCCTCACTCTCCAACGACCCCCTCACTCTCCAACGACCCCCCTCACTCTCCAAACGACCCTCCTCACTCTCCAAACGACTCTCTCTCCAAACGACCCTCCTCACTCACCGACGACCCTCACTCTCCAACGACCCCTCACTCTCCAACGACCCCCCTCACTCTCCAATGACCCTCCTCACTCTCCAACGACCCTCACTCTCCGACATCTCTCCTCACTCTCCAACAATGACCCTCACTCTCCAAACGACCCTCACTCTCCAACGACCCCCCTCACCTCCAAACGACCCTCACTCTCCAAACGACCCTCACTCTCCAAACGACCCTCACTCTCCAAACGACCCTCACTCTCCAAACGACCCTCACTCACCAACGACCCTCACTCTCCAAACGACCCTCACTCACCAACGACCCTCACTCTCCAACGACCCCCCTCACTCTCCAACGACCCTCCTCACTCTCCAAACGACCCTCCTCACTCTCCAACGACCCTCCTCACTCTCCAACGACCCTCCTCACTCTCCAACGACCCTCCTCACTCTCCAACGACCCCCTCACTCTCCAACGACCCCCTCACTCTCCAACGACCCCCTCACTCTCCAAACGACTCTCACTCACCGACGACCCCCTCACTCTCCAACGACCCCCTCACTCTCCAAACGACCCTTACTCTCCAAACGACCCTCACTCTCCAAACGACTCTCACTCTCCGACGACCCTCCTCACTCTCCAACGACCCCTCACTCTCCGACGACCCTCAACTCACTCTCCATTAGCCCCCCTCACTCACCGACATCTCTCCTCACTCACTGACAGCCCTCCTCACTCTCCAACGACCCTCCTCACTCTCCATTAGCCCTCACTCTCTCCGACGGCCCTCGTCGCTCGGCGACGCCCCTCCACTCCCCAGAGAGAGGCCCCCACTCACCTCACTCTCCTCCAGCCCTCCTCCCTCACTCACCGACAGCTCTCCTCTCTCTTCGACGACGACGGCGGCCCTCATCTCTCCCCGACGTCTCTCCTCACTCTCCATTAGCCCTCCTCACTCGCCGACATCCCTCCTCACTCTCCGTCCGACGACGCCCCCCCCCTTTACTCACCGACGACCCCCCTCACTATCTCCGATGACGCCCTGCCTCACTCTCTCCGACATCCCTCCTCACTCTCCATTAGATCCCCGCACTCACCGACGTTCCTCCACTCTCGCCGACGTTCCTCCACTCTCGCCGACGTTCCTCCACTCTCGCTGACGCCCCTCCACTCTCACTGACGTTCCTCCACTCTCATTGACGTTCCTCCACTCTCACTGACGCCCCTCCACTCTCACCGACGCCCCTCCTCCCTCTTCGACGCCCCTCCACCCTCACTGACGTCCCTCCACTCTCACTGACGCCCCTCCACTCTCGCTGACGTTCTTCCACTCTCACTGACGCCCCTCCACTCTCGCTGACGTTCTTCCACTCTCGCTGACGCCCCTCCACCCTCACTGACGCCCCTCCACCCTCACTGACGCCCCTCCACCCTCACTGACGCCCCTCCACCCTCACTGACGCCCCTCCACCCTCACTGACGCCCCTCCACCCTCACTGACGCCCCTCCACCCTCACTGACGCCCCTCCACTCTCACCGACGCCCCTCCACTCTCACCGACGCCCCTCCACTCTCACTGACGTTCTTCCACTCTCACTGATGTTCCTCCACTCTCACCAATGCCACTCCACTCTCACCGACGTTCTTCCACCCTCACTGACGCCCCTCCACTCTCACTGACGTTCCTCCACCCTCACTGACGCCCCTCCACTCTCACTGACGTTCCTCCACTCTCACTGACGTTCCTCCACTCTCACTGACGCCCCTCCACTCTCACTGACGCCCCTCCACTCTCACTGACGCCCCTCCAATCTCACTGACGTTCTTCCACTCTCACTGACGTTCTTCCACTCTCACTGATGCCCCTCCACTCTCACTGAAGCCCCTCCACACTCTCCAGCGGCTCTCTGACGGCCATCAGTGATGGGGCTGGCCGGGCCTACTGGAGGGCTGCAACCTACAAACCTATCAATCACAGAGGGCCCGGTACAGGTGCCACTCACTCCTCCAGATTCATCCCTCCGAAGTAGTGTCTATCATGGAAATGTTGTGAAATGTTCCAGTACAAAAACCAAAATGCATTGTTCACTGGGAACAGAAGGCATTGTTGAACAAAACAACAGGTTGGTACAGCTGAAAAAAGAAAGGGAAAGATAGCAACCTACTCTTTATTATTTGGTGCAACCAAGGAAAATGTGTGACATCAAGAAGTCTGCTTTAAAGAGAATTGATCTTTATACTCCAAGCACATCCCTATTGTTGTCACTCGGCTAGACCCAACGTGCTGGAGTAACTCAGCATCTCTGGAGAGAAAGAATGGGTGACATTTCAGGTCGAGATCCTTCTTCAGACCCGAAACGTCACCCATTCCTTCTCTCCAGTGATGCTGCCTGTTACTCCAGTATGTTGTGTCCATCTTTGGTTTAAACCAGCATTTGCAGCTCCTTGCTCCGCCCATTGTTGTCTCCGCTGGGCTACTGACAGAAGTGGAGATGAAGGTATTTATTCACAAAATGCTGGAGTAACTCAGCAGGTCAGGCAGCATCTCGGGAGAGAAGGAAGGAATGGGTTGAGGCTCTAAATGTAGTTAAATATGCTCTTGTGGAGCCTCTTTTGCTCTGAAGTTAATGAAGGGATCTGGATGAACCTTCTACATAAATATTTACGGCCATGTAAACTTGATGTCTTGTGCTGCTAAGTATCCCAACACTATAATTTTATTCCTGTAATCACCTGCCTGTAAATAAAATCTAATGCATCATTTCAACCTGTGGACAGTGGAGCAGCTGTTAGAACTGCTGCATCCCAGCGCCAGTTTAATTCCCACCCACAACCACACAGCATGAACAGCTCCTGCTCCAGCTTAATAGGACACAATGTTCTGGATTAACTCAGCGGGTCAGGCAGCATTTCTGGCCACCATGGACAGGTGACGTTACGGGGCAGGACCTTTTCCTCAGACTGAAGGTGGGCGGCATGGTGGCGCAGCGGTAGAGCTGTTGCCTCACAGCGCCGGAGACCCGGTTCGATCCTGGCCTTCGGGTGCTGTCCGTGTGGAGTTTGCACGTTCTCCCTGTGACCACACACAGTAGGTTTCCTCCGGGACCTCGGGTTTCCTCCCACATCCCAAAGACGTGTGCGTTTGTACGTTAATTGGCCTATGTAAATTGCTTTCAGTGTGCAGGGAGTGGATGAGAAAGTGGGATAACATAGACTTGTTTGGGCCGATAGGCCTGTTTCCATTCTGCATCTCTAAACTAAACTAAGGTAAAAACATAGTTTCATGTTTTCTTATGACAAGGAAAGAGGCTATTCAGCCAATGATGTCCATGCCAACTCAAAGAGCACCCCATTATTTTCCCTAGTTTATTCTCAGTAATGGGCAATATTGAGTAAGGAATTGATTATAATTGGGATTAATTGTAGTACTCTAATGATGGAGTGAAAGATAAGAAGACCTAGGAAATTAGTCTGTTTATATAGTATTTATTAATCTGTTTATATCAGGAAGTGTGCTTGATAAAGAAAAATACGAACAAATTTCTTAGCTATGTAGACAACGTTTCTGGTATTATGTTCCAGAAGATGCCTATCTTCTAAATATTGCTGTTGTGACTATGTTAGAAGTTATTCAACATATAACTCAGGCACGGTAGCGCAGCGGTAGAGTTGCTGCTTTACAGCGAATGCAGCGCCGGAGACTCAGGTTCGATCCTGACTACGGGTGCTGCACTGTAAGGAGTTTGTACGTTCTCCCCGTGACCTGCGTGGGTTTTCTCCAAGATCTTCGGTTTCCTCCCACACTCCAAAGACGTACAGGTATGTAGGTTAATTGGCTGGGTAAATGTAAAAATTGTCCCTAGTGGGTGTAGGATAGTGTTAATGTATGGGGATCGCTGGGCGGCACGGACTTGGAGGGCCGAAAAGGCCTGTTTCCGGCTGTATATATATGATATGATATGATAATACAGCACAGGAACAGGCTCTTCGTCCCACAATGTCACAGAGTCATACAGTCATAGTCATAGAATCTTACACTGTGGAAACAAGCCCTTCGGCTCAATTTGCCAACATGTCCCATCTACACCTGTCTGCCTTTAGCCCATATCCCTCTATACCTGTCCGATCCACATACCTGTCTAAATTTTTCTTAAACGTTGCGATAATACTTGCCTTAACCACATCCTCTGGCAACTTGTTCCATACCCCCACCACCCTTTCTGTGAAAACATATTGCTAAATTGAACTAATCATCTCTGACTGCATGTAATCCATATCCCTCCATTCTCTGTATATGCATGTGGCTATCCAAAAGTCTCATAAACACCTCCAGTGTATCTGCCTCCACCACCATCACTGGCAGGGCTTTACAGCACCCTCTGTGTAATAAATGTCTGCTGCACCTCTCCTTTAAATTTTGCCCCTCTCACCTGAAAGCTGTGCCCTCTATTCATTTGGAATCATAAGTTCACAAGTCATCGAAGCAGAATTACACCATTTGGCCCATCTACTCTGCCATTCAATCATGGCTGATCTGTCCTTCCCTCTCAACCCAATTCTCCTGCCTTCTCCAACAAACCCTGACACCCATACTAATCAAGAATCTATCAATCTCCGCCTTATCTGTCATATGTTGAAAGACTCGAGCGACTAGGTTTGAATACACTGGAATTTAGAAGGATGAGAGGGGATCTTATCGAAACGTATAAGATTATTAAGGGGTTGGACATGTTAGAGGCAGGAAACATGTTCCCAATGTTGGGGGAGTCCAGAACCAGGGGCCACAGTTTAAGAATAAGGGGTAGGCCATTTAGAACAGAGATGAGGAAAAACTTTTTTAGTCAGAGAGTTGTGAATCTGTGGAATTCTCTGCCTCAGAGGGCAGTGGAGGCCAATTCTCTGAATACATTCAAGAGAGAGCTAGATAGAGCTCTTAAGGATAGCGGAGTCTGGGGGTATGGGGAGAAGGCAGGAACGGGGTACTGATTGAGAATGATCAGCCATGATCACATTGAATGGCGGTGCTGGCTCGAAGGGCCGAATGGCCTACTCCTGCACCTATTGTCTATTGTCTATTGTCTATAAAAATACCCAATGACTTGGTCTCCACAGCTGTCTGCGGCAATGAATTCCACAGATTCACCACCCGCTGATTAAATAAATTCCTCCTCATCTCCTTTCTAAATGTGCGTCCTTTTATTCTGAACCTGTGCCCACTGGTCCTAGACTCTCCCACAAGTGGAAACATCCCCCCACCAGGCCTTTCATTATTCGGTAAGTTTCAATGAAATCCCCCCATCTTCCTTCTAAACTCCAGCGAGTTCAGGCCGAGTGCCGTCAAATGAATCCTTTATTCTCATACAAGTTGACAAAGGCATTCAATATGCTGAAGGGTCCAGCCTATCTTCGGTCTGTACCAATGGCTCCAATTACTGCACACTTGGCTCAACCTTCACTGCCACTTCTGTCAACATCTCCCCTCCTCTGTTGGTGCCTCTTCCCACCGGTGTTGGTTATTGCTCTGAGCGATGCGTTTGTAATACTCCATCTTGTGGTTGTTCTGCAAAGCCAACAGATGGCACATCACGCGTGCCTCGGGGCAGAACAATTTGGGTGTCTCATCATCACTACACCTAGGGACAAGGTTCAACAAACAGTTTTGCGAATCGTACAATAAAAGATTGACTAGTTAATTGAAGTTGCAATACTGTAAACTTGCCATGAGTCTCTTCAAAGCTTGATCCTGAAGGTAGCAGAAGGAATGGCAAAGAGAACAAATGGCCAAGGTGCAGAATATAAGGGCAGTAGGATTGGCATGGTGGCGCAGTGGTAGAGCTGCTGCACTACAGCACCAGAGACCCGGGTTCGATCCTGTCAACAGGTGCTGTCAGTACAGAGTTTGTACATTCTGCCCGTGACCACTTGGGTTTTCTCCGGGTGCTCCGGTTTCCTCCCACACTGCAAAGACTAGCAAGTTACTTGGTTAATTGGCTTCAGTAGAATTGTAAATTGTCCCTAGTGTGTAGGATAGTGCTAACGTTCGGGGATCGCTGGTCGCGTTACTCCAGCACTTTGTCTCTTACTCAAGTCTCCAGCCTCTGCAGTTCCTTGTGTTTCTGTCGTGTTAATGTTTGCTGGTTTCTATGCCCCTTGCCTGGTGTCTTCGGAGACTTGTCACTAAGGCGAAGTGCTTACATGAACACCCCGACGTGTCACCAATTCCTTCTATCCAAGGATGCTGCCTGTCCCGCTGAGTTACTCCAGCATTTTGTGTTTATCTTCGGTGTAAACCAGCATCTGCAGTTCCTTCCTACACGTGTCGACTCCCAACACTGCCTCATGAACATATCACATAATTTAATTTGCGGCAATATCACTACCTAGTTGCTAAAATTTAAAACAAAATACAGTGCTCTCGCTTTACCTTCCCCAACGTACAACAATATCAAAATCACTTGATCTTGGAATTTGTCAACTGCCGTAGCAATGCAGTTAATAATCATTTGTTGTCTCAATGTATTTTGCCATTTGCACTAGTCCCTAATTGCTTGCATGCGTTTCACATCCTTTAGAGTCACAGTGTCATGCAGTGTGGAAACAGGCCCTTTGGCCCAACTTGCCCAATATGTCCCAGCTGGACTAGTCCCACCTGCCTGCCTGCGTTTGACCCATATCCCTCCCAAACCTGTTCCATCTATGTACCTGTTCACTTGTACCATTCTATGGAATGGTCACTGGAACAACACACCAGATCTAACCAATATATTACACAGTTCCAGCCTGAAGAAGGATCTCGACACGAAACATCACCCATTCCTTCTCTCCCGAGATGCTGCCTGACCTGCTGAGTTACTCCAGCATTTTGTGAATAAATACCTTCGATTTGTACCAGCATCTGCAGTTATTTTCTTACACAGTTCCAGCCTGATCTTTAGACTTCAGAGATACAATGTGGAAACAGGCCCTCCAACCCACCAAGTCCACGCCGACACTAGCACTATCTATGGACAACCTACATTTTTTTACCGAAGCCAATTAACCTACAAGCCTGTACGTCTTTGGAATGTGGGAGGAAACCGGAGCACCCGGGGAAAACCCACACTGTCACGGGTAGAACGTACCAACTCCGTACGGACAGCACCCGTAGTCAGGATCGAACCCGAGTCTCCGGCGCTGCATTCGCTGTAAGGCCGCAACTCTACCGCTGCGCCACCGTGCCGCCGTAGACCTGTCCCCCTGAGGTGTTCATGTCAATCTCCTCGGATTTCCCACGGAAAATTGTCAATAGTGATTATTTCTTTCCACCGTCTTACTGAGCAAAAACACCTCCTTTCTCTTTGCAGACTGATATTTGGAGCTGCCTGTGCCATTACACAACGAGATGCGTCCAGGAATTGAGTGAGTCACCAGTGGTAATGATCCCCTCTGTGCAAGCAGTTGAGATTTCCTTTTGATTGAGCTGGGAGAGTTTCCAGCATCAGATGGATTTGTCCCTTGTCTGCGTTTCAGATGACACCTGCAGTTTGACTTGCCAGGTCACCAAGACGTGGGTCATTGGAGCCATAATGTCAAGATAGACACAAAATGCTGGAGTAGCTCAGCAGGACAGGCAGCATCTCTGGAGAGAAGAAATGGGTGACGTTACGGGACGAGACCCTTCTCCATCACCCATTTCTTCTCTCCAGAAATGCTGCCTGTCCCGCTGAGTTACTCCAGCATTTTGTGTCTATCTTCGGTTTAAACAAGCAGCTCCAGGTCCTTCTTACACAGGTCACAGAGTCGTACAGTATGGAAAAAAGCCTTTCAGCCCATCTTGCCCACACTGACCAACATACCCCATCTTATCCAAGTACCTGTCCAAATATTTTTTAAATGTTGTGATAGTACCTGCCTCAACTACCTTCTCTGCCAGCTCATTCCATATACCGACAACCCTTCTAAAAAAGTTGCCCCTCAGGTTCCTATTAAATCTTTCCCCCCTCATCTTAAACCTCTGTCCTCTGGTTCTAGATTCCCCTGCTCTGGGCAGAAGACTTTGTGCATTTACCCTATCTATTCCTCTCATGATCTTATGCATCTCTGTAAGACCACCCCTCATTCTCCAGTGCTCCAAGGTATAAGGTCCTAGCTTGCTCAACCTCTCCCGATAGATCAGACTCACGAGTCCTGGCAACATCATTGTAAGTCTCTGCACCCTTTTCAGCTTAACAACATATTTCCTATCAGTCTACATAAATATTTACGGCCATGTAAACTTGATGTCTTGATGTCTTCCCACCCACAACCACACAGCATGAACAGCTCCTGCTCCAGCTTAATAGGACACAATGTTCTGGATTAACTCAGTGGGTCAGGCAGCATTTCTGGCCACCATGGACAGGTGACGTTACGGGGCAGGACCTTTTCCTCAGACTGAAGGTGGGCGGCATGGTGGCGCAGCGGTAGAGCTGTTGCCTCACAGCGCCGGAGACCCGGTTCGATCCTGGCCTTCGGGTGCTGTCCGTGTGGAGTTTGCACGTTCTCCCTGTGACCACACACAGTAGGTTTCCTCCGGGACCTCGGGTTTCCTCCCACATCCCAAAGACGTGTGCGTTTGTACGTTAATTGGCCTATGTAAATTGCTTTCAGTGTGCAGGGAGTGGATGAGAAAGTGGGATAACATAGACTTGTTTGGGCCAATAGACCTGTTTCCATTCTGCATCTCTAAACTAAACTAAGGTAAAAACATAGTTTCATGTTTCCTTATGACAAGGAAAGAGGCTATTCAGCCAATGATGTCCATGCCAACTCAAAGAGCACCCCATTATTTTCCCTAGTTTATTATCAGTAATGGGCAATATTGAGTAAGGAATTGATTATAATTGGGATTAATTGTAGTACTCTAATGATGGAGTGAAAGATAAAAAGACCTAGGAAATTAGTCTGTTTATTTAGTATTTATTAATCTGTTTATATCAGGAAGTGTGCTTGATAAAGAAAAATACGAACACATTTCTTAGCTATGTAGACAACATTTCTGGTATTATGTGCCAGAAGATGCCTAGCTTCTAAATATTGCTGTTGTGACTATGTTAGAAGTTATTCAACATATAACTCAGGCACGGTAGCGCAGCGGTAGAGTTGCTGCTTTACAGCGAATGCAGCGCCGGAGACTCATGTTCGATCCTGACTACGGGTGCTGCACTGTAAGGAGTTTGTACGTTCTCCCCGTGACCTGCGTGGGTTTTCTCCGAGATCTTCGGTTTCCTCCCACACTCCAAAGACGTACAGGTATGTAGGTTAATTGGCTGGGTAAATGTAAAAATTGTCCCTAGTGGGTGTAGGATAGAGTTAATGTACGGGGATCGCTGGGCGGTTCGGACTTGGAGGGCCGAAAAGGCCTGTTTCCGGCTGTATATATATGATATGATATGATAATACAGCACAGGAACAGGCTCTTCGACAGGCTCTTCGTCCCACAATGTCACAGAGTCATACAGTCATAGTCATAGAATCTTACACTGTGGAAACAAGCCCTTCGGCTCAATTTGCCAACATGTCCCATCTACACCTATCTGCCTTTAGCCCATATCCCTCTACACCTGTCCGATCCACATACCTGTCTAAATTTTTCTTAAACGTTGCGATAATACTTGCCTTAACCACATCCTCTGGCAACTTGTTCCATACCCCCACCACCCTTTCTGTGAAAACATATTGCTAAATTGAACTAATCATCTCTGACTGCATGTAATCCATATCCCTCCATTCTCTGTATATGCATGTGGCTATCCAAAAGTCTCATAAACACCTCCAGTGTATCTGCCTCCACCACCATCACTGGCAGGGCTTTACAGCACCCTCTGTGTAATAAATGTCTGCTGCACCTCTCCTTTAAATTTTGCCCCTCTCACCTGAAAGCTGTGCTCTCTATTCATTTGGAATCATAAGTTCACAAGTCATCGAAGCAGAATTACACCATTTGGCCCATCTACTCTGCCATTCAATCATGGCTGATCTGTCCTTCCCTCTCAACCCAATTCTCCTGCCTTCTCCAACAAACCCTGACACCCATACTAATCAAGAATCTATCAATCTCCGCCTTATCTGTCATATGTTGAAAGACTCGAGCGACTAGGTTTGAATACACTGGAATTTAGAAGGATGAGAGGGGATCTTATCGAAACGTATAAGATTATTAAGGGGTTGGACATGTTAGAGGCAGGAAACATGTTCCCAATGTTGGGGGAGTCCAGAACCAGGGGCCACAGTTTAAAAATAAGGGGTAGGCCATTTACAACAGAGATGAGGAAAAACTTTTTTAGTCAGAGAGTTGTGAATCTGTGGAATTCTCTGCCTCAGAGGGCAGTGGAGGCCAATTCTCTGAATACATTCAAGAGAGAGCTAGATAGAGCTCTTAAGGATAGCGGAGTCAGGGGGTTATGGGGAGAAGGCAGGAACGGGGTACTGATTGAGAATGATCAGCCATGATCACATTGAATGGCGGTGCTGGCTCGAAGGGCCGAATGGCCTACTCCTGCACCTATTGTCTATTGTCTATTGTCTATAAAAATACCCAATGACTTGGTCTCCACAGCTGTCTGCGGCAATTAATTCCACAGATTCACCACCCGCTGATTAAATAAATTCCTCCTCATCTCCTTTCTAAATGTGCGTCCTTTTATTCTGAACCTGTGCCCACTGGTCCTAGACTCTCCCACAAGTGGAAACATCCCCCCACCAGGCCTTTCATTATTCGGTAAGTTTCAATGAAATCCCCCCATCTTCCTTCTAAACTCCAGCGAGTTCAGGCCGAGTGCCGTCAAATGAATCCTTTATTCTCATACAAGTTGACAAAGGCATTCAATATGCTGAAGGGTCCAGCCTATCTTCGGTCTGTACCAATGGCTCCAATTACTGCACACTTGGCTCAACCTTCACTGCCACTTCTGTCAACATCTCCCCTCCTCTGTTGGTGCCTCTTCCCACCGGTGTTGGCTATTGCTCTGAGCGATGCGTTTGTAATACTCCATCTTGTGGTTGTTCTGCAAAGCCAACAGATGGCACATCACGCGTGCCTCGGGGCAGAACAATTTGGGTGTCTCATCATCACTACACCTAGGGACAAGGTTCAACAAACAGTTTTGCGAATCGTACAATAAAAGATTGACTAGTTAATTGAAGTTGCAATACTGTAAACTTGCCATGAGTCCTCTCTTCAAAGCTTGATCCTGAAGGTAGCAGAAGGAATGGCAAAGAGAACAAATGGCCAAGGTGCAGAATATAAGGGCAGTAGGATTGGCATGGTGGCGCAGTGGTAGAGCTGCTGCACTACAGCACCAGAGACCCGGGTTCGATCCTGTCAACAGGTGCTGTCAGTACAGAGTTTGTACATTCTGCCCGTGACCACTTGGGTTTTCTCCGGGTGCTCCGGTTTCCTCACACACTGCAAAGACTAGCAAGTTAGTTGGTTAATTGGCTTCAGTAGAATTGTAAATTGTCCCTAGTGTGTAGGATAGTGCTAGCGTTCGGGGATCGCTGGTCGCGTTACTCCAGCACTTTGTCTCTTACTCAAGTCTCCAGCCTCTGCAGTTCCTTGTGTTTCTGTCGTGTTAATGTTTGCTGGTTTCTATGCCCCTTGCCTGGTGTCTTCGGAGACTTGTCACTAAGGCGAAGTGCTTACATGAACACCCCGACGTGTCACCAATTCCTTCTATCCAAGGATGCTGCCTGTCCCGCTGAGTTACTCCAGCATTTTGTGTTTATCTTCGGTGTAAACCAGCATCTGCAGTTCCTTCCTACACGTGTCGACTCCCAACACTGCCTCATGAACATATCACATAATTTCATTTGCGGCAATATCACTACCTAGTTGCTAAAATTTAAAACAAAATACAGTGCTCTCGCTTTACCTTCCCCAACGTACAACAATATCAAAATCACTTGATCTTGGAATTTGTCAACTGCCGTAGCAATGCAGTTAATAATCATTTGTTGTCTCAATGTATTTTGCCATTTGCACTAGTCCCTAATTGCTTGCATGCGTTTCACATCCTTTAGAGTCACAGTGTCATGCAGTGTGGAAACAGGCCCTTTGGCCCAACTTGCCCAATATGTTCCAGCTGGACTAGTCCCACCTGCCTGCCTGCGTTTGACCCATATCCCTCCCAAACCTGTTCCATCTATGTACCTGTTCACTTGTACCATTCTATGGAATGGTCACTGGAACAACACACCAGATCTAACCAATATATTACACAGTTCCAGCCTGAAGAAGGATCTCGACACAAAACGTCACCCATTCCTTCTCTCCCGAGATGCTGCCTGACCTGCTGAGTTACTCCAGCATTTTGTGAATAAATACCTTCGATTTGTACACAGTTCCAGCCTGATCTTTAGACTTCAGAGATACAATGTGGAAACAGGCCCTCCAACCCACCAAGTCCACGCCGACACTAGCACTATCTATGGACAACCTACATTTTTTTACCGAAGCCAATTAACCTACAAGCCTGTACGTCTTTGGAATGTGGGAGGAAACCGGAGCACCCGGGGAAAACCCACACTGTCACGGGTAGAACGTACCAACTCCGTACGGACAGCACCCGTAGTCAGGATCGAACCCGAGTCTCCGGCGCTGCATTCGCTGTAAGGCCGCAACTCTACCGCTGCGCCACCGTGCCGCCGTAGACCTGTCCCCCTGAGGTGTTCATGTCAATCTCCTCGGATTTCCCACGGAAAATTGTCAATAGTGATTATTTCTTTCCACCGTCTTACTGAGCAAAAACACCTCCTTTCTCTTTGCAGACTGATATTTGGAGCTGCCTGTGCCATTACACAACGAGATGCGTCCAGGAATTGAGTGAGTCACCAGTGGTAATGATCCCCTCTGTGCAAACAGTTGAGATTTCCTTTTGATTGAGCTGGGAGAGTTTCCAGCATCAGATGGATTTGTCCCTTGTCTGCGTTTCAGATGACACCTGCAGTTTGACTTGCCAGCTCACCAAGACGTGGGTCATTGGAGCCATAATGTCAAGATAGACACAAAATGCTGGAGTAGCTCAGCAGGACAGGCAGCATCTCTGGAGAGAAGAAATGGGTGACGTTACGGGTCGAGACCCTTCTCCATCACCCATTTCTTCTCTCCAGAAATGCTGCCTGTCCCGCTGAGTTACTCCAGCATTTTGTGTCTATCTTCGGTTTAAACAAGCAGCTCCAGGTCCTTCTTACACAGGTCACAGAGTCGTACAGCATGGAAAAAAGCCTTTCAGCCCATCTTGCCCACACTGACCAACATACCCCATCTTATCCAAGTACCTGTCCAAATATTTTTTAAATGTTGTGATAGTACCTGCCTCAACTACCTTCTCTGCCAGCTCATTCCATGTACCGACAACCCTTCTAAAAAAGTTGCCCGTCAGGTTCCTATTAAATCTTTCCCCCCTCATCTTAAACCTCTGTCCTCTGGTTCTAGATTCTCCTGCTCTGGGCAGAAGACTTTGTGCATTTACCCTATCTATTCCTCTCATGATCTTATGCATCTCTGTAAGACCACCCCTCATTCTCCAGTGCTCCAAGGTATAAGGTCCTAGCTTGCTCAACCTCTCCCGATAGATCAGACTCACGAGTCTTGGCAACATCATTGTAAGTCTCTGCACCCTTTTCAGCTTAACAACATATTTCCTATCAGTCTACATAAATATTTACGGCCATGTAAACTTGATGTCTTGATGTCTTCCCACCCACAACCACACAGCATGAACAGCTCCTGCTCCAGCTTAATAGGACACAATGTTCTGGATTAACTCAGCGGGTCAGGCAGCATTTCTGGCCACCATGGACAGGTGACGTTACGGGGCAGGACCTTTTTCTCAGACTGAAGGTGGGCGGCATGGTGGCGCAGCGGTAGAGCTGTTGCCTCACAGCGCCGGAGACCCGGTTCGATCCTGGCCTTCGGGTGCTGTCCGTGTGGAGTTTGCACGTTCTCCCTGTGACCACACACAGTAGGTTTCCTCCGGGACCTCGGGTTTCCTCCCACATCCCAAAGACGTGTGCGTTTGTACGTTAATTGGCCTATGTAAATTGCTTTCAGTGTGCAGGGAGTGGATGAGAAAGTGGGATAACATAGACTTGTTTGGGCCAATAGACCTGTTTCCATTCTGCATCTCTAAACTAAACTAAGGTAAAAACATAGTTTCATGTTTCCTTATGACAAGGAAAGAGGCTATTCAGCCAATGATGTCCATGCCAACTCAAAGAGCACCCCATTATTTTCCCTAGTTTATTCTCAGTAATGGGCAATATTGAGTAAGGAATTGATTATAATTGGGATTAATTGTAGTACTCTAATGATGGAGTGAAAGATAAGAAGACCTAGGAAATTAGTCTGTTTATATAGTATTTATTAATCTGTTTATATCAGGAAGTGTGCTTGATAAAGAAAAATACGAACAAATTTCTTAGCTATGTAGACAACATTTCTGGTATTATGTGCCAGAAGATGCCTAGCTTCTAAATATTGCTGTTGTGACTATGTTAGAAGTTATTCAACATATAACTCAGGCACGGTAGCGCAGCGGTAGAGTTGCTGCTTTACAGCGAATGCAGCGCCGGAGACTCAGGTTCGATCCTGACTACGGGTGCTGCACTGTAAGGAGTTTGTACGTTCTCCCCGTGACCTGCGTGGGTTTTCTCCGAGATCTTCGGTTTCCTCCCACACTCCAAAGACGTACAGGTATGTAGTTTAATTGGCTGGGTAAATGTAAAAATTGTCCCTAGTGGGTGTAGGATAGTGTTAATGTATGGGGATCGCTGGGCGGCACGGACTTGGAGGGCCGAAAAGGCCTGTTTCCGGCTGTATATATATGATATGATATGATAATACAGAACAGGAACAGGCTCTTCGACAGGCTCTTCGTCCCACAATGTCACAGAGTCATACAGTCATAGTCATAGAATCTTACACTGTGGAAACAAGCCCTTCGGCTCAATTTGCCAACATGTCCCATCTACACCTGTCTGCCTTTAGCCCATATCCCTCTACACCTGTCCGATCCACATACCTGTCTAAATTTTTCTTAAACGTTGCGATAATACTTGCCTTAACCACATCCTCTGGCAACTTGTTCCATACCCCCACCACCCTTTCTGTGAAAACATATTGCTAAATTGAACTAATCATCTCTGACTGCATGTAATCCATATCCCTCCATTCTCTGTATATGCATGTGGCTATCCAAAAGTCTCATAAACACCTCCAGTGTATCTGCCTCCACCACCATCACTGGCAGGGCTTTACAGCACCCTCTGTGTAATAAATGTCTGCTGCACCTCTCCTTTAAATTTTGCCCCTCTCACCTGAAAGCTGTGCTCTCTATTCATTTGGAATCATAAGTTCACAAGTCATCGAAGCAGAATTACACCATTTGGCCCATCTACTCTGCCATTCAATCATGGCTGATCTGTCCTTCCCTCTCAACCCAATTCTCCTGCCTTCTCCAACAAACCCTGACACCCATACTAATCAAGAATCTATCAATCTCCGCCTTATCTGTCATATGTTGAAAGACTCGAGCGACTAGGTTTGAATACACTGGAATTTAGAAGGATGAGAGGGGATCTTATCGAAACGTATAAGATTATTAAGGGGTTGGACATGTTAGAGGCAGGAAACATGTTCCCAATGTTGGGGGAGTCCAGAACCAGGGGCCACAGTTTAAGAATAAGGGGTAGGCCATTTAGAACAGAGATGAGGAAAAACTTTTTTAGTCAGAGAGTTGTGAATCTGTGGAATTCTCTGCCTCAGAGGGCAGTGGAGGCCAATTCTCTGAATACATTCAAGAGAGAGCTAGATAGAGCTCTTAAGGATAGCGGAGTCTGGGGGTATGGGGAGAAGGCAGGAACGGGGTACTGATTGAGAATGATCAGCCATGATCACATTGAATGGCGGTGCTGGCTCGAAGGGCCGAATGGCCTACTCCTGCACCTATTGTCTATTGTCTATTGTCTATAAAAATACCCAATGACTTGGTCTCCACAGCTGTCTGCGGCAATTAATTCCACAGATTCACCACCCGCTGATTAAATAAATTCCTCCTCATCTCCTTTCTAAATGTGCGTCCTTTTATTCTGAACCTGTGCCCACTGGTCCTAGACTCTCCCACAAGTGGAAACATCCCCCCACCAGGCCTTTCATTATTCGGTAAGTTTCAATGAAATCCCCCCATCTTCCTTCTAAACTCCAGCGAGTTCAGGCCGAGTGCCGTCAAATGAATCCTTTATTCTCATACAAGTTGACAAAGGCATTCAATATGCCGAAGGGTCCAGCCTATCTTCGGTCTGTACCAATGGCTCCAATTACTGCACACTTGGCTCAACCTTCACTGCCACTTCTGTCAACATCTCCCCTCCTCTGTTGGTGCCTCTTCCCACCGGTGTTGGCTATTGCTCTGAGCGATGCGTTTGTAATACTCCATCTTGTGGTTGTTCTGCAAAGCCAACAGATGGCACATCACGCGTGCCTCGGGGCAGAACAATTTGGGTGTCTCATCATCACTACACCTAGGGACAAGGTTCAACAAACAGTTTTGCGAATCGTACAATAAAAGATTGACTAGTTAATTGAAGTTGCAATACTGTAAACTTGCCATGAGTCCTCTCTTCAAAGCTTGATCCTGAAGGTAGCAGAAGGAATGGCAAAGAGAACAAATGGCCAAGGTGCAGAATATAAGGGCAGTAGGATTGGCATGGTGGCGCAGTGGTAGAGCTGCTGCACTACAGCACCAGAGACCCGGGTTCGATCCTGTCAACAGGTGCTGTCAGTACAGAGTTTGTACATTCTGCCCGTGACCACTTGGGTTTTCTCCGGGTGCTCCGGTTTCCTCCCACACTGCAAAGACTAGCAAGTTAGTTGGTTAATTGGCTTCAGTAGAATTGTAAATTGTCCCTAGTGTGTAGGATAGTGCTAACGTTCGGGGATCGCTGGTCGCGTTACTCCAGCACTTTGTCTCTTACTCAAGTCTCCAGCCTCTGCAGTTCCTTGTGTTTCTGTCGTGTTAATGTTTGCTGGATTCTATGCCCCTTGCCTGGTGTCTTCGGAGACTTGTCACTAAGGCGAAGTGCTTACATGAACACCCCGACGTGTCACCAATTCCTTCTATCCAAGGATGCTGCCTGTCCCGCTGAGTTACTCCAGCATTTTGTGTTTATCTTCGGTGTAAACCAGCATCTGCAGTTCCTTCCTACACGTGTCGACTCCCAACACTGCCTCATGAACATATCACATAATTTAATTTGCGGCAATATCACTACCTAGTTGCTAAAATTTAAAACAAAATACAGTGCTCTCGCTTTACCTTCCCCAACGTACAACAATATCAAAATCACTTGATCTTGGAATTTGTCAACTGCCGTAGCAATGCAGTTAATAATCATTTGTTGTCTCAATGTATTTTGCCATTTGCACTAGTCCCTAATTGCTTGCATGCGTTTCACATCCTTTAGAGTCACAGTGTCATGCAGTGTGGAAACAGGCCCTTTGGCCCAACTTGCCCAATATGTCCCAGCTGGACTAGTCCCACCTGCCTGCCTGCGTTTGACCCATATCCCTCCCAAACCTGTTCCATCTATGTACCTGTTCACTTGTACCATTCTATGGAATGGTCACTGGAACAACACACCAGATCTAACCAATATATTACACAGTTCCAGCCTGAAGAAGGATCTCGACACGAAACATCACCCATTCCTTCTCTCCCGAGATGCTGCCTGACCTGCTGAGTTACTCCAGCATTTTGTGAATAAATACCTTCGATTTGTACACAGTTCCAGCCTGATCTTTAGACTTCAGAGATACAATGTGGAAACAGGCCCTCCAACCCACCAAGTCCACGCCGACACTAGCACTATCTATGGACAACCTACATTTTTTTACCGAAGCCAATTAACCTACAAGCCTGTACGTCTTTGGAATGTGGGAGGAAACCGGAGCACCCGGGGAAAACCCACACTGTCACGGGTAGAACGTACCAACTCCGTACGGACAGCACCCGTAGTCAGGATCGAACCCGAGTCTCCGGCGCTGCATTCGCTGTAAGGCCGCAACTCTACCGCTGCGCCACCGTGCCGCCGTAGACCTGTCCCCCTGAGGTGTTCATGTCAATCTCCTCGGATTTCCCACGGAAAATTGTCAATAGTGATTATTTCTTTCCACCGTCTTACTGAGCAAAAACACCTCCTTTCTCTTTGCAGACTGATATTTGGAGCTGCCTGTGCCATCACACAACTAGATGCGTCCAGGAATTGAGTGAGTCACCAGTGGTAATGATCCCCTCTGTGCAAGCAGTTGAGATTTCCTTTTGATTGAGCTGGGAGAGTTTCCAGCATCAGATGGATTTGTCCCTTGTCTGCGTTTCAGATGACACCTGCAGTTTGACTTGCCAGGTCACCAAGACGTGGGTCATTGGAGCCATAATGTCAAGATAGACACAAAATGCTGGAGAAGCTCAGCAGGACAGGCAGCATCTCTGGAGAGAAGAAATGGGTGACGTTACGGGTCGAGACCCTTCTCCATCACCCATTTCTTCTCTCCAGAAATGCTGCCTGTCCCGCTGAGTTACTCCAGCATTTTGTGTCTATCTTCGGTTTAAACAAGCAGCTCCAGGTCCTTCTTACACAGGTCACAGAGTCGTACAGCATGGAAAAAAGCCTTTCAGCCCATCTTGCCCACACTGACCAACATACCCCATCTTATCCAAGTACCTGTCCAAATATTTTTTAAATGTTGTGATAGTACCTGCCTCAACTACCTTCTCTGCCAGCTCATTCCATATACCGACAACCCTTCTAAAAAAGTTGCCCCTCAGGTTCCTATTAAATCTTTCCCCCCTCATCTTAAACCTCTGTCCTCTGGTTCTAGATTCCCCTGCTCTGGGCAGAAGACTTTGTGCATTTACCCTATCTATTCCTCTCATGATCTTATGCATCTCTGTAAGACCACCCCTCATTCTCCAGTGCTCCAAGGTATAAGGTCCTAGCTTGCTCAACCTCTGCCGATAGATCAGACTCACGAGTCCTGGCAACATCATTGTAAGTCTCTGCACCCTTTTCAGCTTAACAACATATTTCCTATCAGTCTGAAGAAGCGTCTCGACCCGAAACGTCACCCATTCCTTCTCTCCAGAGATGCTGCCTGACCCGCTGAGTTACACCAGCATTTTGTGTCTACCTTCAACATATTTCCTATATCAGGGTGACCGAAACTGAACGCAATACTCTAAATGTGGCCTCACCAATGTCTTGTACAACTGCAACATGACCTCCCAACTTCTAAGCTCAATATTCTGACTGATGAAGGCCAATGTGCCGAAAGCCTTCTTAATCACCCTATGTACCTGTACACCACTGTAGAGCCTCCTAAGCATCTATCTCTACCACCTCTTCAAACTCAGTCAATCTTAGGTCATCCCTCAGGATGGAAGGAAGTTCCTCTCCCTCCTGAGGCCAAAGTAGGAACTGCATGGCATTAAGTTGGAAAGGGTGCAGAAGAGATTCACCTCGGCTTTTTTTTAGAGACTGCGCAGAAACAGGCCCTTCGGCCCACCCAGTCCACGCCGCCCAGCAATCCCCGCACACTAACACTATCCTACATCCACTAGGGCCAATTTTTTTTTAACATTTGCCCAGCCAATTAACCTAAAAACCTGTATGTCTTTGGAGTGTGGGAGGAAACCGATGATCTCGGAGAAAACCCACGCAGGTCACGGGGAGAACGTACAAACTCCATGCAGACGGCGCCCGTAGACAGGATCGAACCTGAACCTCCGGCGTTGCATTCGCTGTAAGGCAGCAACTCTACTGCTGCGCCACCGTGCTGCCACACGTGACTTGAGTTATATGGAGAGGCTGGATAGACTAGGATTTTTCATTTGTGACCTTAGGAGGCTGAAAGGTGAGCTTATAAAGGTGAGATTATGAGGGGTATGGATGAAGTAAACATGATTGAATGGCAGAGTAGACTTGATGGGCCAACTGGCCTAATTCTGCTCCTATAACTGATGAACTTTCATTCTTTTTCCAAGGGTAAAAGATTCTAAAACTAGAGAGCATATGCTTAACGTGAGAGGGGAGAGATTTAAGCGGGACCTTGGCAGCAACTTTTTAAAATCGGAGACTATCCAGAAACTCTTCAATCAGAGAGTCTGTATCCAGAATGAGCTGCCAGAGGACACTATAGATGCAGAAACAGTTAGGACTCTAAAAAGACATTTGGACAGATATATGGATTGGAAAGGTACAGGGGGCTGTGGTCCAAATGGGACTAGCCCAATGTGCCAACTTGGTCGTTATGGACAAGCTTGGGGGGAGAGGCCGGTTTCCATGCAGTACCTACTGTATATATGGCGCTATGAACCTAGGCTATCTCTTCCAGAGATGGCACAGGGATTACTTGAGGGGGCAGGTAGTGTGCGATGTAGTCTGCCTCTTCCACCCCTCATACAGGGGTTAAATGAGCTCCGAACTAAGCCCTACCCAAATGCTGCTTCTCCATTTTTAGCAGTGATGTGCTAGGGTTTCACAGCAGTCATAGAAAGATGAAGACAGTTGGTGCATAGAAACATCCACCCCTCCAGGTTCCCTCCAAGGCACGTGTGTCATCCTGACTTGGAAATACATTGTAGTTCCTTTGCTGTTACTGAATCTTGATTTAGTTTAGTTTACAGATACAGCACGGAAACAGGCCCTTCGGCTCACCAAGTCCGCACCGACCAGCGATCCCCGCACATTAACACTATCCTACACACCTTTTACATTTATACCAAGCCAATTAACCTACAAATCTGTATGTCTTTGGAGTGCGGGAAGAAACTGAAGGTCTTAGAGAAAACCCACGCGGTCACGGGGAGAACATACAAACTCTGTACAGACAGCACCCATGGCCAGAGAGGAACAAACCCAGGGCTGTACGGCAGCAACTCTACCGCTGCGCCCTTGATTTAGAGAGATACAGCATGGAAACAGGCCCTTCGGCCTACCGAGTCCACGCCGGCCATCGATCAACCATTCACACCAGTTCGATGTTATCCCACATTCTCATCCACTCTTCTACACTTCTACACTTAGAGGCCAATTAACCGAGAAAACCTGCACGTCTTTGTGATGTGGGAGGAAACCAGAACACTCAGGGAAAACCCATGCGGTCGCTGGGAGAATGTGCAAACTCCGCACAGACAGCAACTGAGGCGAGGATCGAACCCGGGTCTTTGGCGCCGTGAGGCAGTAACTCTACTGGCTGTGCCACTGTGCTGCCCAACTTGCATCACCACTGTCCTTCTGCTGAAGATGGAGTTTTGGAATTCGCTAACTGAAGTTAAATAATTTTGCCATCTCGATTTACATTACAGTTTGCATGCTGACAAATATGCATTTGTTACTAATACATAGTTTGTGAATAACTGCAGTTCACCTTCCAAGGAGCAGAAACCTGTTTTCTCCAACTGTCAGAAATTCAGTGGGAAATTAACAGTGGTAATTGTTTATTTTTCTCCAGTTTTATTGAGCGAGACCCTTGATCCCATGCTATGCTAATTCATTTTTGGAGCTATCTCTATCATTACACACACAGTCAGATGTGTCTCAGAATGGGTGAGTCACAAAATGAAATGATCTGTGCACTTCAACAGCAGTCTGAGACCACTTCCACCAGAAGAGCTGGCTCACGATCACACACACTATCACACACACTCGGTGGGAATTAGGGATGGACAAAACTGCTCCCCCTACCTGTCTCATCTCATTCTGCAAATGAGTCAAAACAACCCTGCTTTAAATGTGTCCTTAAGAGAATCCAAATCCACTGTTTACTGCATAGAAACATAGAAAATAGTTGCAAGAGTAGGCCATTCAGCCCTTCGAGCCAGCACCGCCTCTCAATATGATCATGGCTGATCATCCAAAATCAGTACCCGGTTCATGCTTTCTCCCCATATCCCCTGATTCCGTTAACCCTAAGACCGAAATCTAACTCTCTCTTGAAAACATCCAGTGAATTGGCCTCCGTTGCCTTCTGTGGCAGAGAATTCCACAGATTCACAACTCTCTGTGTGAAAAGGTTTCTCCTCATCTCAGTCCAAAATGGCTTACCCCTTATTCTTAACCTGTGACCCCTGGTTCTGGACTCCCCCAACATTGGGAACATTTTTCCTTCATCTAGCCTGTCCAATCCCTTAAGAATTTTATATGTGTTTTTTTTTAGATCCCCCCTCATCCTTCTAAATTCCAGTGAATATAAGCCCATCATATGTCAGTTCCGCCATCCCGGGAATTAACCTGGTGAACCGACCCTCAATAGCAAGAATGTCCTTCCCCAAATTAAGAAACCAAAACCGCACCCAATACTCCAGGTGTGGTTTCACCAGGGCCGTGTACAACTGCAGTAGGACCTTCTTGCTCCTATACTCAAACCCTCTCGCTATGAAGGCTTTGAAGGCATGGTGGCTCAGCGGTAGACTTGCTGCCTTTGGTAGTGGTTGGTTGTCCTTCCAATTTCCTCGCTGTATCTCTAAAGTCTAACTAATAGTGCAAACTTGCATTTAGCGGGGCAGCACGGTTGCGCAGCGGAAGAGTTTACTCTGGGGAAATGGAAATAGGTGACGTTTTGGGTCGAGACCCTTCTTCAGACAAGGCAGCAACTGGGGGGAGGGAAGGGGTGGATGATGGTTAGGGTGGGGAATAAAGTGAACCGAGCCGAAAAATGTCACCCTCCAGTAAAACGGCTTGTACTCGCTGGAATTTAGAAGATTGAGGGGGTATCTTATAGAAACTTTCAAAATTCTTAAGGGGTTGGACAGGCTAGATGCAGGAAGATTGTTCCCGATGTTGGGGAAGTCCAGAACAAGGGGTCACAGTTTAAGGATAAGGGGGACCGAGATGAGAACGTTTTTTTTCACACAGAGAGTGGTGAATCTGTGGAATTCTCTGCCACAGAAGGTAGTTGAGGCCAGTTCATTGGCTATATTTAAGAGGGAGTTAGATGTGGCCCTTGTGGCTAAAGGGATCAGGGGGTATGGAGAGAAGGCAGGTACGGGATACTGAGTTGGGTGATCAGCCATGATCATATTGAATGGCGGTGCAGGCTCGAAGGGCCGAATGGCCTACTCCTGCACCTATTTTCTATGTTTCTAAAACAAAACGGGACGACCGCTCCAATCCTTGTCGGCTCCAGTCCTTGCTTCGGCGGCACATCAGAGTCTCGGCGCTTCCTCGTAATACCAGCCACTGTTCTCGTTCGCCCAGGGACACTCTCGTCGTCCTGCTGTCTCTGAGTTGCCTCTACACTTGGCAGGACCCGGTGGAGAATGGCGATGGTCACACAACCTCCTCTCTTTATAGAGAGAGAGAGAGTGTGCTGCGAATTACACACACAAACGCACATGCACACACACACACACGCCATTCATCAAGTGAATGATGCCGCGTGTCACAATGCAGTAAAGGCGATGAACTCCAAGGACCCTTGGCTCTGCAGGTGTTGAGGGAGGTGTGAGAGATTGAAGGGGTTCACCGAGTCAAGGATTGCGACTGCTTTATTTGCAAAGGGAGGTTTAAGAGGAGGGGAGTGGAGGGGAGCGATGTGAGTTGGGCTGGCACACCGTTCAATATCTCTCTGTGAAGCTGAGAGGGAGGGAAGGGTTTGGGAGGCGGAGGGGAGGGTGTGTGAGGAGAGAGGGAGGGAGGGAGAGAGAGGGAGGGAGGGTGTGTGAAGAGAGAGGGAGGGAGAGGGAGGGAGGGAGGGTGTGTGGAGAGGGAGGGAGGGAGGGAGGGAGAGAGAGAGGGAGGGAGGGAGAGAGAGAGGGAGGGAGGGAGAGAGAGAGGGAGGGAGGGAGGGAGAGGGGGGAGAGAGAGGGGATGTTATTAGATCGCGTCAGAAGCGGCTGAGCTGCAGAGTGGCACGCAGGGATGGGGAAGGCGTGTGTGCTGCGTTGTTGAAGTTACAGTTGCAGGCTGAGAAGGGGGAGAGGAGGGGGTTTTGATCGGATGAGACGGCGGCAACCCTGGCTGGGAGCTGGTCAGGCGAGCCCGGCAATGGGCAGGGGTGTGGAGGGATCGCCGGCCAGGCAAACTTCGCCTCCCCCAGCCCATCCTCGCCGCCTTCCCACCATCCCATGGCTGGCTTGACGGGCTGGCTGGCCAGAGCACAGCGCTCCGCTTTCCCCAGGGGATCTGATTGCTATTCATGGATATCCAGCGATCCCCGACTCGCTGCCAGCTAGACTGACAATCTACTGTGCAGACCTTGGGAGGTGGAGAAGGAGCGGAATAAACCAGCAGGATTTAGGGACCCGCCGACTACACACAGCATGGGTAAGTGATGCGGCGCGTTTAACC
Organism: Rhinoraja longicauda; assembly: GCF_053455715.1. Lineage (NCBI taxonomy): Eukaryota > Metazoa > Chordata > Chondrichthyes > Rajiformes > Arhynchobatidae > Rhinoraja > Rhinoraja longicauda. The sequence goes on from NC_135988.1 coordinate 12,661,745, forward strand.
CCCTTGTCCCTTCCAGAACAGCGGTTGACATAGAAAATAGGAGGCCATTCGGCCCTTCCAGCCTCAGTCTGAAGAAGGGTCTCGACCCGAAACGTCACCCATTCCTTCTCTCCCGAGATGCTGCCTGACCCGCTGAGTTACTCCAGCATTGTGTAAATAAATCGATTTGTACCAGCATCTGCAGTTGTTTTCTTATAACATTGTGATCATGACTGATCACACAGAGAGTGGTGAATCTGTGGGATTCTCTGCCACAGAAGGTAGTTGAGGCCAGTTCATTGGCTATATTTAAGAGGGAGTTAGATGTGGCCCTTGTGGCTAAAGGGATCAGGGGTTATGGAGAGAAGGCAGGTACAGGTTACTGAGTTGGATGATCAGCCATGATCATATTGAATGGCGGTGCGTACAGGCTCGAAGGGCTGAATAGCCTACTCCTGCACCTGTTTTCTATGTTTCTATGTCCCCAATCAATAACCCCCGTGCCTGCCTTCTCCCCATACCCCTTGATTCCACTGGCTCCTAGAGCTCTATCTAACTCTCTATTAAATCCATCCAGTGATTTGGCTTCCACTGCCCTCTGTGGCAGAGAATTCCACATCTGCTGGTTCCTCTCGCCGTTTACAACACAAGGCGTCCAATGAACCCAAATCCCTCCAAATTTCACCAGCACCCCCTTGCCCACCCACCCCCACCCCCAAAAAATAAAAGTAAAATAATAATAATAATAATAATAACTGGTGTGTTGGAAGGAACTGCAGACGCAGTACATTTTACACCGAAGGTGGACACAAAATTGCTGGTATTTATTTCACAAAATGCTGGAGTAACTCAGCAGGTCAGGCAGCATCTCAGGCGAGATTCCTTCTCTCCTGAGATGCTGCTGCCTGACCTGCTGAGTTACTCCAGCATTTTGTGAAATAAATACCTTCGATTTGTACCAGCATCTGCAGTTATTTTCTTACACAAAATTGCTGGAGTAATTGGGCAGCATCTCAGGAGAGAAGGAATGGGTGACGTTTCGGTATCGAGACCCTTCTTCAGATAATAATAATAATAACGGGTGTTTGTGAACGAACCCCAGCGCTCTGGGTATTGGAATGCAATGTTTACTGCGCCGGCGGTTTGCAATTAACCGTAACTAATCGGTGATTATCTCTCCCCCTCTCTCCCTTCCTCACTCTCCCCCCCTCTCTCTCCATCTCTCCCCTCTCTCTCCCTCCCTCTCACCCCTTTTATCCCCCTCTCTCTCCCCCCCCCCCCTCTATCTCACTCCTTTTATCTCCCTCTCTCACTCCCTCTCCCCTCTATCTCTCCCCTTTCTCTCCCTCTCTCTCTCTCCCCCCTCTCCCCCTCTCTCTCCCCCTTTATCTCTCTCGCCCTCTCTCTCTCACCATCTCTCTCTCCCTCTCCCCTTCCTCTCTCTCTCACCATCTCTCTCACTCTCCCTCTCTCTCTCCCCATCTCTCCACCTCTCTCTCTCTCTCTCTCTCTCTCTCTCTCTCTCTCTCTCTCTCTCTCTCTCTCTCTCTCACACCATCTCTCTCACCATCTCTCACCCTCTATCTCTCTCCCTCCCCTTCTCTCTCCTTCTCACACTCTCCCTCTCTCCCTCTCTCCCCCCCTCTCTCTCTCTCTCTCCCCCTCTCTCTCTCCATCTCTCTCTCTCCCCCTCTCTCTCTCCATCTCTCTCTCTCTCTCTCACCACCTCTCTCCCTCCCTCTCTCTCACCATCTCTCTCACACACACTCCCCTTCTCTCTCTCTCTCCCTCTCTCTCTCTCTCTCACCCTCTATCTCTCTCCCTCCCCTTCTCTCTCCTTCTCACCCCCCCTCTCTCTCTCTCTCTCTCTCCCCCTCTCTCTCTCCATCTCCCTCTCTCCCCCTCTCTCTCTCCCTCCCTCTCTCTCTCTCTCTCTCACTCTCCCTCTCTCTCTCCATCTCTCTCTCTCTCTCACCATCTCTCTCCCTCTATCTCTCTCCCTCCCCTTCTCTCTCCTTCTCACACTCCCCCTCTCTCCCCCCCCTCTCTCTCTCTCTCTCCCCCTCTCTCTCTCCATCTCTCTCTCTCTCTCTCACCATCTCTCTCTCCATCTCTCTCTCTCTCTCACCATCTCTCTCCCTCCCTCGCTCTCACCATCTCTCTCTCACACACACTCCCCTTCTCTCTCTCCCTCCCTCTCTCTCTCACTCACTCTCTCTCTCTCCTCCTCTCTCTCCTTCTCTCTCTCCCTCCCTCCCGTCCTTGCAGGTTTCATGAACTATCTCATTGCCCCAAGATCCGTGTTGCTCCTGTTCCCCGCGGTGTTTCTGCCGCTCCTCTCGGACGCAGAGAGACTGTGCCCGAGGACATGTAGGTGCGACGGGAAGATAGTTTACTGTGAGTCCCAGGCGCTGGAAGAAATCCCCAGGAACATCTCCTCGGGATCTCTGGGCCTCTCCCTCAGGTACAACAGCATCAAGTCCCTCAAGCCCGACCAGTTCTCCGGCCTCAACCAACTCACCTGGTTGTATCTGGACCACAACTATGTCCACGCGGTGGACGAGAACGCGTTTCAAGGCATCCGCCGGCTGAAAGAGTTAATTCTCAGCTCCAACAAGATCACGCGGCTGCACAATGGCACCTTCCACCCAGTGCCCAACCTGCGCAACCTGGACCTCTCCTACAATAAGATGCACATCTTGCAGTCGCTGCAGTTCCGTGGCCTGAGGAAGCTCCAGAGCCTACACCTGAGGTCCAACTCCCTGAAGGCCATCCCGGTCAGGGCGTTCCAGGACTGCCGCAACTTGGAGTTCTTGGACCTGGGTTACAACCGACTGCGGAGCCTGGCCAGGAATGCCTTCGCCGGCCTCATGAAGCTGACCGAGATGCACCTGGAGCACAACCAGTTCTCCAAGGTCAACCTCGCCCACTTCCCTCGCCTGTCCAGCCTGCGGACTCTGTACCTCCAGTGGAACCGCATCAGGGTGTTCAGCCAGGGCATGTCGTGGACATGGAGCTCCCTTCAGAAGTTGGACCTGTCGGGGAACGAGATCCAAGCCATCGTGCCGGGCGTGTTCCAGTGTGTGCCCAACCTGCACAGCCTCCACCTCAACTCCAACAAGCTGACCACCATCAGCCAGGAGATCCTCAGTTCCTGGACCTCCCTGACCACCATCAGCCTCTCCTCCAACATCTGGGAGTGCAACAGGAACATCTGCTCGCTGGTCAACTGGCTGAAGAACTTCCAAGGCTACCGAGAGAGTGCCATGATCTGCGCAGGGCCCAAGTCCCTCCAGGGCTACAATGTCATGGAGGCCGTTGGCCAGCACAAGATCTGTTCTGGGGTGACCACGGTTGCCACACAGCAGCCACAGGGCTCAAAGACGACCCAAAAGACTACCACCCCCAGGCCAACCGCGGTGGCCAGTAAGCCCCAGCTACCCGCCACTGCCCACCCGTCCAACGAATCGTTCCCCGGCTCGGAACATGAGTTTGAGCATATCTCGTTTCACAAAATAATCGCGGGCAGCGTGGCGCTCTTCCTGTCCGTGACCATGATCCTGTTGGTGATCTACGTCTCCTGGAAAAGGTACCCGGCCAGCATGAAGCAGCTGCAGCAACGGTCCCTGATGAAACGGCGCCGGAAAAAGAAGAGAGAGTGCGAGCGGCAGATTAACTCCCCCTTGCAGGAGTACTATGTGGACTACAAGCCGACTAACTCTGAAACCGTGGACGTCCTGGTGAACGGCACGGCGGCTGGCACCTACACCAGACCCAGCACGAGGGAGTGCGAGGTAAGAGGCATTCTCCTCGGGCATCGGTTTGGGGCTGTGCTGGTTGTCGTTAGTATTTGACCGAGCTTTTCGTTTGCTGCCTCTGCACCGACCGTGCAATTCGGGTGCAAGTTGGGCGAGTCAAGCCAATATATTCATTCAGTTTCCGCCAACAAGCGTTTGGTCCAGGCCTTGTGTTGTTGGCAATGTTGCATACATTGTGATATCAAATGAGTGATACAGCTGTGACCCGGTTTTTGTGTTCGGTGTCAATTGAAGTGCAATATCGTGAAAGTTGGTGGTTAATGAATGAAAAATCAACCAGAAGCGGAACAAAAGTTTTGTTTTCGCATAGAATTTGATTAGTTTGACCTCATGTCGAAGTACTCCATGTCTGCCATCTTCTCAAGAAGTGGCCATGGGCGTTTACATCCTACGGACATGTCTATGCCAATTTTGCTCCATGTGTGTCCAATTTTCTACCAGTGGTACTTCTTCTCTGCTGAACATCCAGTGGTTATAGTGGCACAATGAAACTGCATGTGGAATTGAGAGGCCAATGATCCAAACGCATGAATTCAGATTCCAGTTGTTAATTAAGTGCATCAGTAGCTAAAAAAGCCAGCAATAGCCATGAAACTACTGGATTGTCATTATGACCCATCTGGCCCACTGAAATATCTTTCAGGGGATGACATCTGCCATCCTAACTAGATCTGGCCTGCATTTGACTCCAGATCTAATATGGTTGACTCAAAGCATTCCACCAGAAAGTAAAAGTAGACCACTCACAAGCAACAAACGAACTTACTGGTGACACAGAAGGAGGCAATAAAGACCCTTTATACCCATGCAGATTCCTAACAGGCCTTTAGATTTTGGTCTTCAGAGATACAGCGTGGAAAGGCAGAAAAGGCCCTTCGGCCCACCGGGTCTACGCTGACCATTGAGAATGGTCAGCCATGATCACATTGAATGGCGGTGCTGGCTCGAAGGGCCGAATGGCCTCCTCCTGCACCTATTGTCTATTGATCAGCGATCACCCTGCGGACTAGCACTATCGAATGCACACTGGGACCGATTTGCGGTTTTCACCGGAGCCAATTAACCAACAAATCTGTATGTCTTTGGAGTGTGGGAGGAAACCGGAGCACCTGGAGAATACCCACGTGGTTACAGGCAGAAGGTGCAAACTCTGTACAGACAGCATTCATAGTCAAGATCGACCCCGGGTCTCTGGCGCTGTAAGGCAGCAGCTCTACCTCCACACCATTGTCCCTAGTGTGTGTAGGATAGAACTAGTATATGGGTGATCGCTGGTCGGCTCGGACTCCATGGGCTGAAAGGCCTTTTTCCAGGCGGATTCTCTAAACTAATCTAGCGCTGTAAGGCAGCAGCTCTACCGCTACACCACTGTCCCTAGTGCGTAGGATAGAACTAGTATATGGGTGTTCGCTAGTCGGCTCAGACTCCATGGGCCGAAGGGCCTTTTTTCCACGTTGTATCTCTAAACTACACTAGGGCTGTCAGGCAGTAGCTCGGCCACTGTACCACTGTTGCCTTGCTCAGGGCAGTCTGGCCCCTGTGAATGACTTGATTAGAAACCTTGTCCCCAGTTGGCAATTTCCTTTCCCACTGCAGTTGGGCTTAAAGCGGAAGTGTTGTGTTTAGACATCCAGTAATTTCATGCCATTGTTCCGAAAAACCTGCCTGTCGCTGTAAATGTATTAAAACATCTGTCAAGACACCTGTCAGTCAATTCTTGTGTGACAGCAGTCAGGGGGGGGGGGGTGATTTTCAACCATGTGTTAAACACTGCGGGAATGGCATTTGTACTTCAAGCCGCTGAAGACAGTTGCTCTGTTATTTTCATGCAAACTGTTTATTTGCCAGGATTGGATTTGACTTTCCATGAACAAAGAGAGGGCAGTCCTTTGACGAGATGCGTTGAAACAATTCCAATCAGTCAAACATGAAGTGTGTAGGAAGTAACTGGAGAAGCATAGGATCTCTTGCCCAGAGTAGGGGAATCGAGGTTTAGAGGACATAGGTTCAAGGTGAAGGGCGAAAGATTTAATAGGATTCTGAGGGGTAACATTTTCACACAAAGGGTGGTGAGTGTACATAACAAGCCGCCGGAGGAGGTAGTTGAGGCTGGAACTATCCCAACGTTTAAGAAACATTTAAACAGGTACATGGATAGGACAGGTTTGGAGGGATATGGACCAAGCGCAGGCAGGTGGGACGAGTGTAGATGGGACATGTTGGCCGGTGTGGGCAAGTTGGGCTGAAGGGCCTGTTTCCACATTGTATCACTATGACTCTATGCTGATTTAAACTGAAGATAGACACAAAAAGCTGGAGTAACCCAGCGGGACTGGCTGCATCTCTGGAGAGAAGGAACGGGTGACATTTCGGGTCGAGACTCTTCTGAAGAGTTATCCATTCCTTCTCTCCAGAGATGCTGCCTGTCCCGCTGAGTTACTCCAGCTTTTTGTGTCTATCAGTTAAACGTAAATCTGTCTTTTATGCACATTACGTGGTCTAATCACTATTGGAATCCTTCTAACAAACAGGCCTTGTGGAGCAACCTTATTAAGTTAGTATTGTAGTAATGTAATGGGGCTATGGGTGTTCTCAGTGTGATGGAATCTCTAATACAACAACCACATGCCAAACCTGCTCTGGTCCAGTTTCACTGGTACACATTTGACCTCAGCAGACTGATCAGCTGAAACAGCACATTGAAGACCCTTTGTAATGGCTTGAAATCTTAACTGATTCTCTCTCCACAGATGCTGCCTGACCTTTGAGTGTTTTGTGCATTCGTTTTCAGTTTTCCATCATCTGCAGGTTTTTGCTTATAAATAACTGACCTGCTGGTCTGAAGAAGGGTCTCGACCTGAAACGTCACCCATTCCGTCTCTCCAGAGATGCTGCCTGACCCGCTGAGTTACTCCAGCATTTTGTGAGACCTCCCTGGCACCTTTGTTCCAGTCAAGTGCAGAGTGATTTGCTCCTGGTTTAGGCTAAGCTGATTAACGAAAGAAAAAAAAAATTGTCTGGGGTACTGCACAAAATCAAAAGGTGGCAGATGATGGAAATCTGAAATAAAAGTTGGAAACGTTGGAGGAAATGGTCAGTGAGTCAGGCAGCATTGGTGGAGAGAGGAAGAAAGTTACTGCTTCAGTCGCTGGGTTGGCCTTCCCGAGAAACAATGAATCACAGTACCTGTTCCAGGAGAATTACATTGACTAGTCATAAAGGCCAGAAGGAATAGGAGTAGAATTGGCCCATTCACCCCACCAAGTCGACTCCACCATTCAATCATGGCTGATCTATTTATCCCTCCTAACCCCTTTCTCCTGCCCTCTCCCCATAACCTCTGACATCTGACAATGGTGTGAGATCTATCTGAATTAGACAATAGACAATAGGTGCAGGAGGAGGCCGTTCGGCCCTTCGAGCCAGCACTGCCATTCAATGTGATAACGCTGATCATTCTCAATCAGTACCCCGTTCCTGCCTTCTCCCCATACCCCCTGACTCCGCTATTCTGAAGCTTCCCCAGTGTCCATCAGCTAATGGAACATAGATTCATGTAAAACCTGGACCCCTGATGGTAAAGGAGATGAATGAACAATTAATATGTCGTTGGTGCTGTTAATTTGCTCACATCCTTGTGGTAGTGCCATCATCAATAGGGCAGTACTACTATGGCGCAGCGGTAGAGTTGTGGCCTCAGAGCATCAGAGACCCCGGGTTTGATTCTGACTACGGGTGCTTTCAGTACCAAATTTGTACTTTCTACCTGTGACCGCAAAGGTTTCCTCCCACACTTCAAAGACCTCCAGGTTTGTAGGTTAGACATTAAAAGCTGGAGTAACTCAGCCAGTCAGGCAGCATCTCTGGAGAAGAGGAATAGGTGACATTTCAGGTCGAGATCCTTCTTCCTTTTCTCCAGAGATGCTGCCTATCCCACCGAGCTACTCCAGTATGTTGCGTTTATCTTCGGCGTGAACCAGCATCTGCAGTTCCTTCCCATGCAGGTTTTTAGGTTAATTGGCCTCGGTAAAATTTGAGAATTGTGTGTAGGATAATGCTAGTGCATGGGAAGATCGCTAGTCGGTGTGGCCTCAGTGGGCCGAAGGGCCTGTTTCAACGCCGCATCTCTAAAGTCCAAAGGCGGCAATATTCTAGCAGAATCTGTGCAAGGCCGCTAATGATGGCCAAGAAAAGTCGTAGACAGCTGCAAAAGCATATATATGAGGATGAAGTGACGTCCAAGCCATCTGTAGAGCTGCCAGATCTTTGAACAGTGCCAAGGCATGTTTCCTCAGGCACCCCGAGCAATGTTATGGAACTTGGGTTAATGACTTGAATGAAACCTAACAGCTCCCCGCAATGCAGTAATGGAAGAAAAAAGGCTTGCGTTTAGGTGGAGCATTGACTATCACAGTCCTGACATCCAGAGGGACTGTATCACAGGGCCTTTGAAATGTGATCACCGTTGCAATGTACAATTTGTAGAAGCTAAATTGGTGCCACATAGAATAAAGTGATAAATGATGGCCAGATAGAACTCCGGGTAAGAAAACGTCTCGACCTGAAACGTCACCTATCCAAGTTCTCCAGAGATGCTACCTGATCTGCTGAGTTACTCCAGCACTTTGTATCCATAGGTTCATAAGCCATAGGGGCAGAACTAGGCCACCTACAAAGCCCTCCATAACCTGGCCCCATCCTACCTGACCGACCTCCTCCACAGGCACACTCCCACCTGCACCCTCCGCTCTGCCGCTGCCAATCTCCTATCCCCCCACATCCGGACTAAACTCAGATCCTGGGGGGACAGGGCTTTCTCCATCGCTGCTCCCACCCTATGGAACTCACTACCCCAAACCGTTAGAGACTCCCCCACACTCACCACATTCAAAACATCGCTGAAGTCTCACCTGTTCAGTACTGCCTTCAACCACTGAAGGTCACCTCACCTACTGTCTCCTTTCTCTGTTCATTTATTTATTTACTTATTTATCTATTTATTAATTTCCCTATGTTCTCAAAATCTCTGTAAAGCGTCTTTGAGTATATGAAAAGCGCTATATAAATAAAATGTATTATTATTATTATTATTATTTGGCCTATCGAGTCTGCTACGCCATTCAATCATAGCTGTTATATCATTCCCTCTCAACCCCATTCACCTGCCTTTCTCCCCATAACCCCCATTGACACCTGAACTAATCAAGAATGTGTCAATCTCCCGTCTCAAAAATACCCAAATGATTTGGCCTCCACAGCCATCTGTGGCAATGAATTCCACAGATTCACCACCCTCTTGCATTACAACCAGAGAATCTGATTGCCAATATTGGTTGAGGGTTAAGTATTCAGACCAAGAAGACACCAAGAAGAAATAAATATGACTGCAGGCAAAATAAACTGCAGATGCTGGAATCTTTTGTAAAACACCACGTAGTGGCGGAACTCAGTGGAGCAGACTGTATCTGTGGAGGGAATGGGCAGATGACATTTCGGGTCGGGGTCCTTCTACATTGTTGTCACCAGATGGTGCTGGCAGGCAGGCCCTCATCTGACAAGATTTCACCTCCAACAATAGACAATAGACAATGGGTGCAGGAGGAGGCCATTCGGCCCTTCGAGCCAGCACCGCCATTCAATGTGATCATGGTTGATCATTCTCAATCAGTACCCCGTTCCTGCCTTCTCCCCATACCCCCTGACTCCGCTATCCTTAAAAGCTCTATCTAGCTCTCTCTTGAATGTATTCAGAGAATTGGCCTCCACTGCCTTCTGAGGCAGAGAATTCCACAGATTCACAACTCTCTGACTGAAAAGTTTTTCCTCATCTCTGTTCTAAATGGCCTACCCCTTATTCTTAAACTATGACCCCTGGTTCTGGACTCCCCCAACATTGGGAACATGTTTCCTGCCTCTAACGTGTCCAACCCCTTAATAATCTTATACGTTTCGATAAGATCCCCTCTCATCCGTCTAAATTCCAGTGTATACAGTGCAGCACTGAGGGGGGATCTTATAGAAACATATAAAATTCTTAAGGGGTTGGAGAGGCTAGATGCGGGAAGATTGTTCCCGATGTTGGGGGAGTCCAGAACCAGGGGTCACAGCTTAAGGATAAGGGGGAAGTCTTTTAGGACCGAGATGAGAAAACATTTCTTCACACAGAGAGTAGTGAGTCTGTGGAATTCTCTGCCACAGAAGGTAGTTGAGGCCAGTTCATTGGCTATATTTAAGAGGGAGTTAGATGTGGCCCTTGTGGCTAAAGGGATCAGGGGGTATGGAGAGAAGGCAGGTACAGGTTACTGAGCTGGATGATCAGCCATGATCATATTGAAAGGCGGTGCAGGCTCGAAGGGCCGAATGGCCTACTCCTGCACCTATTTTCTATGTTTCTATGTAGCACTCCCTCAGAACTGCTGTGGAAACTCGGCCGAGACTGCTACATTGGAGAAGGAGTCGAACCTACCACCCACAAGCTCAGTAGGAAGTGAGAGAGCTTCCGACTGAGTCACAGCTGATGTATGCACTACTGTGGCAATTTAAGTTTCAGAGTTATCTGCTGGTTGAGGATCTTATTCTGCAACTCATGCACTTTGAAGGTTATTTTTTTAGTTTTTGTTTAGGAATACAGTGTGGAAACAGGCCCTCCGGCCCACTGAGTCCATGCCGACCAGCGATCCCCGCAGACTAATACTATCCTACAATACAATACAATATATCTTTATTGTCATTGTACTGGGGTACAACGAGATTGGGAATGTGCCTCCCATACGATGCAATAATTTAATTAGCTAGTCAGTATTAATTAAAAAAACCCAATAAAACAAATTGTAACAGTTTTAAACACACTGGAGACGATTTTACTGTCATGCCAAGCCAATTAATCTGCAAACCTGTACGTCTTTGGAGTGTGGGACGAAACCAGAGATCCCGGAGAAAACCCACGCAGGTCACGGGGAGAACGTACAAACTCCGTACAGGCAAACCCCCCCTTAGTCAGGATCGAATCTGGGTCTCTGGCGCTGTAAGGCAGCAACTCTACCGCTGCGCCACCGTGCCGCTCATTTGTAAAGGACATTTTTTTTTAAGTGCAGAAAAGATGCAGAATCAGAATAGCCTTTATTGTCATCCAAAAAATGTCTTTTGGACGAAATTCCGTTTCCCACAGTCCAACAATAAGAGCAATAAAAATAAGCAATAACACACACACAATCACAAACCAACACAAAACAAAACAAAGAAACATCCATCACAGTGAGTCTCCTCCAGTCCCCTCCTCACTGTGATGGAAGGCCAGATGTCTTTTCTCTTCCCCTGCCGTCTTCTCCCACGGTCCGGCTGTTGAAGTTGCCACGTTCCAGGCCGCGCCGGACGGTGAAAGGTCCGCAGCGGGCCGACACAAGCCCGCGATTCGGACCTACCCATGGAAATGCCAGAAATTCTGGTTGAAGAATCCAATGCAGAGGAGAGCAAACTTCTAAAATCGAAGTGATTTTATTCCTCAATGCATTAGTATGGTTGGGTTTACTGTGAGGAAGGTGTTCGATTTTAGGTGTTAATTCTGCGAACCTGGATTAGTGAGTGGTGTGTTCAGACCATCTAGAGAGTGTGCCGTTGACTATGTATTGTGAGTGAGTTGTTTATGTTCAGGTTATCAAATGGATGTGTATTCAAATGAATGTGTAGAAAGGAACTGCAGATGCTGGTTTATACCGAAGATAGACACAAAGTGCTGGAGTAACTCAGCGAGTCAGGGAGCATCTCTGGCGAACAAGGGTGGGTGACGTTTTGGGTCGAGACCCTTCTTCAGTCACTAACTATGGTCCCTGAAAAAGCGAGGGGCAACTATGTATTGTAATCAGTCCGACGATAGACACAAAAAGCTGGAGTAACTCAGCGGGACAGGCAGCATCTCCGGAGAGAAGGAATGGATGACGTTCTTCAGACCTTTCTTCATGCAAGAGAAACGGTTTCAATGGCCTACACCAGATCCAGGTCAATTTTCTCTGAACGACCTCAGTTCATAGGTTCGAGGAGCGGAATTTGGCCATTCGGCCCATCACGTCTACTCCATCGTTCAATCATGACCGATCTACCTTTCGCTCTCAACCCCATTCTCCTGCCTTCTCGCCATAACCCCTGATGCCCTTACTAATCAAGAACCTGTCAATCTCCACCTTAAAAAATATCCATTGACTTGACCAAAATCAAAGATGCTAGAGGAACAAGATGGACCACTCCGTTGAAATCGCCGATACTGAAGTGTAGTACGCAAAGGAGTGGAACGTCCGCCATTTTAGAAGGCAAAACCCACCGTTCGCTATGCCTCTCGCAATGTAATCGGTATTTTGGGGGAACAGTATGTGTGATGATACCATAAAAAATGCAGAATATATCTCATCTATCAATTCACAGATTTTTGTTATTTTTCTTTTTAAATGTTTCTGCAAGTTTCTACCTACTAAAATGGCGCCGTGACGTACTACGGTTTTTAGGGTCGAGTGGTCTATCTTGCTCCTCTAGTATCTTTGGCCAAAATTGACATGTGATAAAAAGTTAGTGGATTGCGTGAACTGACTGTGAGCCTAGCTGAGTCGGTGCTGAAAAAGAAGTTAATCGAAGATTAAAATATGGTCTAATTTTAATTCTCCCATCAAGGCAAGACTTGCTATCCTATGCTTGCAGTGTAAGCAATTCAATTTCGACAGCAAAGTATAGGCTTTTGACCTCCCCAGTGTATTGTATTGAATTAAATACAGCCACGCATCACAGCGGATAAAAACTTATCTTTGGTTGCCAGCACTAAATACTAATTCGGTCACCATTGTATTTTCTTCCTGCTTGCTAATTTGCATCGTGTCAGATTACGCTGATGGTGGACACAAAAAGCTGGAGTAACTCAGCGGGACAGGCAGCATCCACAGAGAGAAGGAATGGGTGACGTTCGGGTTGAGACCCTTCCTCAGATTACCCTGATGGTTCTGCGTGCAACAAATGTCTATGTGTTGAGTGGGTTCAGGAGTTCTCTGTCAACATAATGGCTTGGGATACACTGGAGGTCAGATGATGAATCTGATCTCTCACTCTGTCCCTGGCTCCACCGCTCTGTCCAAAGGTGGTCCCACAAATTACCAAGGCGGGGGACTGATTACACTATGTGTAGACAATAGACAATAGACAATAGGTGCAGGAGTAGGCCATTCGGCCCTTCGAGCCAGCACCGCCATTCAATGTGATCATGGCTGATCATTCTCAATCAGTACCCCGTTCCTGCCTTCTCCCCATACCCCCTGACTCTGCTATCCTTAAGAGCTCTATCGAGCTCTCTCTTGAATGCATTCAGAGAATTGGCCTCCACTGCCCTCTGAGGCAGAGAATTCCACAGATTCACAACTCTCCGACTGAAAACGTTTTTCCTCATCTCAGTTCTAAATGGCCTAGCCCTTATTCTTAAACTGTGGCCCCTGGTTCTGGACTCCCCCAACATTAGGAACGTGTTTCCTGCCTCTAACGTGTCCAACCCCTTAATAATCTTATACGTTTCGATAAGATCCCCTCTCGTCCTTCTAAATTCCAGTATATACAAGCCTAGTCACTCCAGTCTTTCAACATATGACAGTCCCGCCATTCCGGGAATTAACCTAGTAAACCTACGCTGCACGCCCTCAATAGCAAGAATACCCTTCCTCAAATTTGGTGAAAGGAAGGAACTGCAGATGCTGGTTAAAACCGAGGAAAGACACAAGAAGCTGGAGTAACTCAGCAGGACAGGCAGCATCTCTGGAGAGAAGGAATGGGTGACGTTTGGGTCTGAAGAAGGGTCTCGCGCCAACTAGCAATCTCCGCATATTAACACTATCCTACACACACTAGGGACAATTTTTTACATTTACCAAGCCAATTTACCTACATTCCCTCTTCCCCTCCCTCTTTCTTCCACCCATTTGTATCTGGTGTGGGCCATTGAAACTGTTTCTCTTGCATGAAGAAGGGTCTGAAGAGCATCACCCATTCCTTCTCTCTAGAGATGCTGCCTGTCCCGCTGAGTTACTCCAGCTTTTTGTGTCTATCTTCGGACTGATTGCATTACATAGCTGCCCCTCGCTTTTCCATGGACCATAGTTAGTGACTGGAAGAAGGGTCCCGACCCTAAACGTCACCCACCCTTGTTTTCCAGAGATGTTCCCTGACTTGTTGAGTTACTCCAGTACTTTGTGTCTATCTTCGGTTTAAACTAGCATCTGCAGTTCCTCTCTACACTTTCATTTGAATACAGCTTCTTTAAAAATAAATGAAGTCTTTTTTCCCACAAAATTTTAATTAATACTAATCTTTTTATTAATTTGTACACTAAGTATCTTATTATTTTAATTTATTGATTTTAATTATTTTTTTTTGGCATGTAGTTTTTAATATTTATACGTTTTTCAATTGTTTATAAATCTCTTTGACTATCAGAATCGTACAGTCATATAACATGTTAACAGGGCCTTCACCACAATAGACAATAGACAATAGACAATAGGTGCAGGAGGAGGCCATTCAGCCCTTCGAGCCAGCACCGCCATTCAATGCGATCAAGGCTGATCACTCTCAATCAGTACCCCGTTCCTGCCTTCTCCCCATACCCCCTCACTCCGCTATCCTTAAGAGCTCTATCCAGCTCTCTCTTGAAAGCATCTAACGACTGGCCTCCACTGCCTTCTGAGGCAGAGAATTCCACACCTTCACCACTCTCTGACTGAAAAAGTTCTTCCTCATCTCCATTCTAAATGGAGGCCTCATCACCTCAACTCAGCCATGATGACCAAGATACCCCATCCAAGCTAATCCCATTAACCAGTGCCTGGTCCTTAACCCTCTAAACCATTCCAAGCCTTGAACCTGTCCAAGTATCTTAAATGTGCAGGAAGGAACTGCAGATGCTGGTTTTAACTGAAGACAGACACAAAATGCTGGAGTTACTCAGTGGGACAGGCAGCATCTCTGGAGAGAAGGAATGGGTGACGTTTCGGGTCGAGATCCTTCTCCAGACTGATGTCAGGGGAGAGGGAGATAGATAGAGAAGGAAGTGTAAGGTGTGAAAATAGGAGAAAGGGAATGAGGCTCAAGGAAAATGTAGGTTAGATCATCGTTAGCACGGTGGCGCAGCGGTAGAGTTGCTGCTTTACAGCGAATGCAGCGCCGGAGACTCAGGTTCGATCCTGACTACGGGTGCTGCACTGTAAGGAGTTTGTACGTTCTCCCCGTGACCTGCGTGGGTTTTCTCCGAGATCTTCGGTTTCCTCCCACACTCCAAAGACGTACAGGTATGTAGGTTAATTGGCGGGTAAAATGTAAAAATTGTCCCTAGTGGGTGTAGGATAGTGTTAGTGTGCGGGGATCACTGGGCGGCACGGACTTGGAGTGCCGAAAAGGCCTGTTTCCGGCTGTATATATATGATGATGATGATGATGATGATGATGGGAGAAGGTGACAACAAAGCAAACAGAGATGGAATGTAGTCGGAGACAGTCAGACTGGTCAGAGAACTGGGAAGAGGGAGGGATGGGAAGAGAGGGAAAGCAAGGGTTACTTGAAGTTAGAGAAGTCAAGGTTCATACCGCTGGTCATGAAATGGGCAGAGTGTGTGTGAGTGTGTGTGTGAAGTTGTGTGTGCGAGGTTGTGTGTGTGTGTGAGGTTGTGTGTGTGTGTGAGGTTGTGTGTTTGTGTGAGGTTGTGTGTGTGTGTGAGGTTGTGCGTGTGTGTGAGGTTGTGTGTGTGAGGTTGTGTGTGTGTGTGTGTGTGTGTGTGAGGTTGTGTGTGTGTGAGGTGTGTGTGTGTGAGGTTGTGTGTTTTCTGTGCGTTTGTGTGCGTGTGAAGTTGGGTGTGTGTGTGTGTGCTCATGCTTGTGTGTCTAGGGGTATGTGTATTTATGTATAGTTGCCTGACTATGCACATATGAGTTCACGTATTTATATGTGAGATAGGCACAAAGTGCTGGAGTAACTCAGCGAGTCAGACAGCATCTCTGGAGAAAAAGGAATGGTGACGTTTTGGGTCGGTAGAAAGGTCCCGACCCGAAATGTCACCCATCCTTTTTCCCAGGGATGCTTCCTGACCTGCTGAGTTACTCCAGCACTTTGTCTCAATCTTTGGTATAAACCAGCATCTGCAGTTCCCTGTGTCTACATGTATATATGTGGTTGTCTTAAGTAATTTTTTCCATGCCACATATAGTGCCCTGAAAAAAAATGGAACATTGCTTAATTAACCTGCGGTAATTGTGTCCTCATTAAAAAGGTGAGTATTGAAGATTATGTGTAAAGCTTGTACATTTCTATGAGGCTGTGTTAAAGATGATGAAAAATAATCATTTTTCAGTTTTATTTTCCAACCTGGTTTTTCCCAAAGGGCATGAAGCTGGGATTTACAAGCAGATGTCTGTCAGCGGTTATTCATGCTTTGTCCTTTATATCTTCCCGGTTAAAGTAAGATAAGAGGGCTCTGAGAAATGGGTTTAAAGGAACAAGCTGAGTGAAATTCTGTTTTGGTGCAGTAGCTAAGATGAACAATCCCGTTCTCTTCGTGTGCAGTGCCATGAGGGGGGTCGCACAGTTGACACAAACATCTGGAAGACTAAATCGCCGGTCATCCGGAAATTTGCATTATTGATAGTGTGCTGTTGTCTATTCAGAAACTGTCCATTGTAAAAGATGCTTAGAGTCAGAGAGTGACACAGTGTGGAAACAGGCCCTTCGGCCCAACTTGCCCACACCGGCCAACATGTCCCAGCTTCACTAGTCCCACCTGCCCGTGTTTAGTCCATATCCATCCAAACCTGTCCTATCCAAGTACCTGTCTATTTCTTAAACATTGGGATAGTCCCTACCTCAACTACCTCCTCTGGCAGCTTGTTCCATACTCCCACCACCCTTTGTGTGAACAAGTTACCCCCCAGATTTCTATTAAATCTTTTCCCCTTCACCTTAAACCAATGTCTTCTGGTCCTCGATTCACCTACTCTGGGAAAGAGACTCTGTGCATCTACCTGATTTATTCCTCTCATGATTTTATACACCTTAATAAGATTACCCCTCATCCTCCTGCGCTCCAAGGAATAGAGTCCCAGCCAACTCAACCTCTCCCAAAAGTTCACACCCTCTGTCCTGGCAACACCCTGTCCCTTGTGGCTAAAGGGATCAGGGGGTATGGATAGAAGGCAGGTACGGGATACTGAGTTGGATGATCAGCCATGATCATATTGAATGGCTGTGCAGGCTCGAAGGGCCGAATGGCCTACTCCTGCACCAATTTTCTATGTTTCTATGTTAACATCCTCGTAAATCTTCACTGTACCCTTTTCAGCTTGACAACATCTTTCCTATAACATGCTTATCATAAAGGGGTTGAATAATTTACTCTGAATCCAACCTTAGAGATGATTACAACTGTGTAAGTGTCACTGGTGGCCGGTGTGGGCAAGATGGGCCGAAGGTTTGTCGGTTAATTGGTTTCAATAAAAACTGTAAATTATCCCGAGTGTTAGTGTGCAGGGGTAGCTGGTCGATGTGGACCTGGTGGACCGAAGGGCCTGTTTCCACACTGTGTCTCTAAATTAAACTAAATCTGACAAGATGCCCCCACAATTAAAATGTGGATTACGGAAATGACCAAGACCTTGCATTTGGAAAAAATAAGGTTTGCCTTAATTAAATATGGTCTCCATTTATTGAATTTTTAAAAAAGTAAATGGGTTTGTCACAAAACTAAAATTTAAAACTAAAGTTAAAACTTGAGTTTAGGGTTCATCATCATCATATATCTACAGCCGGAAACAGGCCTTTTCGGCCCTCCAAGTCCGTGCCGCCCAGTGATCCCACTATCCTACACCCACTAGGGACAATTTTTACATTTACCCAGCCAATTAACCTACATACCTGTACGTCTTTGGAGTGTGGGAGGAAACCGAAGATCTCGGAGAAAACCCACGCAGGTCACGGGGAGAACGTACAAACTCCTTACAGTGCAGCACCCGTAGTCAGGATCGAACCTGAGTCTCCGGCGCTGCATTCGCTGTAAAGCAGCAACTCTACCGCTGCGCTACCGTGCCGCCCTGTACAATTATACTCATTAACTCCAGGATCTATCCCCATAATCTTTATATTTGTAATTCTCTTTTTTCTTTGCTTTCTCTCCATTAGTTTATAGTCTTTTTTTTCAGTCTCTTTTCATCTTTATTTTTTCTTTAAAAATTTAAAAATTGAAGCTATGTAAGAATTCTATAACCAGTTTGTCATTTATTATTATTTGTACATATGCTTTAAAAAATTAAAAATTAAACTAAATCTGACAAGATGTCTGTTTGTGTTGGTAAATTAACATGTACTGTATCAGTACAAATCTGTTCAGAGCAACGCAGTCTACTAACACCAATGTTCTCATCAAGAATGCATTTGGGTGAAATTATAGAGCGTTAAGGAACCAGCAGAGCGAGAGTTGGAGAAATGAGAAATAAAATGGGTGTGGGGGGGGGAGGATGAGATAAAATCTTATTAAAATTGAAACGTGATCAGCAAAGCATTTCACCAAAAATGTTCATGGCAATGAACAGGTGGTGGGACCTTTGTCCGCACTAAATCTGCACCGATCCGCGATCACCCCATAAACTAACCTACACACACCAGGGGCAATTTTACAACTTACCGAAGCCAATTAACCTACAAACCTGTACGACTTTGGCATGTGGGAGAAAACCGGAGCACCCAGAGAAAACTCACACGGTTAGGGGGAGAAAGTACAAATTCTGTATAGACAGCACTGGTCAGGATTGAACTCGGGTGTCTGGAGCAGTAAGGCAGTAACTCTACCGCTGCGCCACCGTGCCGCCACATGTACGGCAGGTCCCGTTGGTTTTGCAGTGTTATCCAGTGCAGTGGGTATGTTATCCAGATGGATTGTTGTACTGATCTGGAAACATGAGTTCAAATCCTATCAAAGCACCGCAGGGAACTTAAGATGCAATTGATTAATTAAAGTTAGATTAAAAATTCTATTCATTAAATTAGTGGTTACTTAATTAATATGGAAATAGAGTTCAAAATGTTGCCTAAAAGAGAGAGAGAAAAGAACAAAGAGAAATAAAAGCTGTGAAATGCAGGACAATGCCATGTTTATTCAACAATTTCAATTATTCAAGAGTCAAGAGCAAAGATACCAGAGGAGCAAGAAAGAACACTCGACCCTAAAAAAACTTAGTATGTCATGGTGCCATTTTAGTAGGCAGAAACTTGCAGAAGCATTTAAAAAGAAAAATAACAAAAATCTGTGAATTGATAGATGAGATATATTCTGCATTTTTATGGTACCATCACACATACTGTTCCCCCAAAACACTGATTACACTGTGAGAGGCATAGCGAACGGCCGGATTTGCCTACTAAAATGGCGGGCGTTTCGCTCCTTTGCGTACTACACTTCAGTATAGGCGATTTCAACGGAGTGGTCCATCTTGTTCTTCTAGTATCTTTGGTCAAGAGTGTTTGACATAATCACCAACATTGGAACAATTACTTTTGTCATGAAGGAACATAACAATCATGTAAGCACAATACACAGATATTGTATATTAAAAACAAAATTTAAAAAGTCAATAAATGAATGACCACAACACAGTGCCAGAAAACCCATTGTCCTTAATGTAACCAGTCCATAGTGGTTAGTTGTCTAGTCAATCTTTGTCCCGCTCCATCCCCTGATATCAGTCTGAAGAAAGGTCACGATCCGAAACGTCACCCATTCCTTCTCTCCAGAGATGCTGCCTGACCCGCTGAGTTACTCCAGCATTGTATCTACCATAGTAGTTCATGTTGTGTTGTGTTCAAGAGCCTGACGGATGTTAAGAAGAAGCTATTCTTTATGGCGATCACGGTTCGACACCTTCTTCCCAAAACATTTAGATAAATACATGGATAGGATAGGTTTAGAGGGATATGGATCAAATGCAGGCAGTTGGGACTGGTGTAGAAGGGATGTTGGTTGGTGTGGACAAGTTGGGCCGAAGGGCCTGTATCGATGTTGCCTGACTGTATGACCATGGGTATGAATGAAATGAGAGCATGGTCAGGACGATGTGGGTCTCTGAAGCCTGGCTGTCTTTTTGAGGAAGCACGTTCTATCAATCCCTTTGATGGTGGGGAGGTCAGTAGCTGAGATTGAGGGGACAGTGTCTACCACTCTCTGTATCCCGGCCGTGATGCAACCAGTCAATGTGCTCTCTACTGTACGCCTGTAGAAGTTCTGAAGATTATTCGTCAACATACCAAGTACTGATCTCTCTAACTTCAAGTAGCCCTTGCAACCCTCTCTCTCCGTCTTAAGATTATTAAGGGGTTGAACACGTTAGAGGCAGGAAACATGTTCCCAATGTTGGGGGAGTTCAGAACAAGGGGCCACAGTTTAAGAATAATGGGTAGGCCATTTAGAACTGAGATGAGGAAAAACCTTTTCAGTCAGAGAGTTGTGAATCTGTGGAATTCTCTGCCTCAGAAGGCAGTGGAGGCCAATTCTCTGAATGCATTCAAGAGAGAGCTAGATAGAGCTCTTAAGGATAGCGGAGTCAGGGGGTATGGGGAGAAGGCAGGAACGGGGTACTGATTGAGAATGATCAGCCATGATCACATTGAATGGCGGTGCTGGCTCGAAGGGCCGTATGGCCTCCTCCTGCACCTATTGTCTATTGTCCCTCCCCCACCCAAGTTCTCGAACTCGCTTCAAAGTCATCTTGTTGAGTCTCATTGCGTGTAACTCATTTTCACCTAGGCCACAGCTAGCAATGGCCTGTCTCCTTTATCATCGTTGTTTTTTTGCCTGTCTTTCATTCATTTGTTCTATAAGTCTCCAAATCACCATCTACATCTGCTGTTTCCCTTTCCCCCGAATCTCAGTCTGAAGAAGGGTCTCGACCTGAAGTGTCACCTATTCCTTTTCTCCAGCGATGATGCCTGACGCGCTGAGTTACTCCGGCTTTTTGTGTCTACCGAATCTCCTCAATCTGTTGATGGCAACAGTATTCCCATTAATTTGCCATTCAAATATTGGGTTCCTTGGATAATTAGAGATTATTTATCTGCTCTGCAATGCTATACAATATGCTATGCCACGATAAGCTATCCAAAGACCTCCAGAAGCTGGGAGCAGATTTATATTTTAAACCATTATTTGTACACATTATTCCTTGTGTTTGAACAATAAACTCTTGTGACTGAACAAAATCCATGCGACTGCATAAATTGGTCTTTAACTAGCTTAGCACAGTATTGAGCTGAATATTTTGTCAGTGCAAATGGGCTTGCTGTTGTTGCTATGCTGAAGTTCCAGTCTCCCAAGCTGCCCACGAGATTGCTTCCCGATTATTCAATCAGGAGAAAGCCACATGCAAATAGAGCCGAGGTGTTTCTCGAAAACAGCCCATGGGGTCTTTGTCCACTGAGGTGCAAAGAATTTATAAAGAAGTCCGCCGGATATTTTTAAGGCAGAGATAGAGAAATTCTTGATTAGAACGGGTGTCAAGGGTTATGGGGAGAAGGCAGGAAAATGGGATTAGGAGGCATTGAATGGCGGAGTGGACTCGGTGGGCCGAATGGCCTAATTCTACTCCTATAACCTAGTGAAGTGGGGGAAAAAAACCCAGTTCGATGCCTATTAGCCAAAGGATGAAAGGGTTGGCACAGTGGCGCAACGGTAGAGTAGCCTTGCAGCGCCAGTGAAACGGGTTCGATCCTGACCACAGGTGCTGTCTGTACGGAGTTTGTACGTTTTCCCTGTGACCGCATGGGTTTTCTCTGGGTGATCCGGTTTCCTCCCACACTCCAAAGACGTACGGGTTTGTAGGTTAATTGGCTTCGGTAAAAATGGTCAAGTTGTCAATTGCCCCATGTGCGTGTAGGATAGTGCGAATGTGCAAGGATCGCTGGTCGGCGTTGACTCGATGGGCCGAAGAGCCTGTTTCCACCCTGTATCTCTAACTAAACTAAACTAAAAAAATCAAATGTTGCTACTTTAATCCCTTCTATTTTCCACCAGTGAATTCCTATTCTTTTTTTTCTTATCTCTTTGTGCAGCTTGTAGTTTTTTGGATCAGCCCATCCTTGTGACTTATGGTCAGCAGTAGTGTAGTACCTTCTGTTGAGGCACCAGCTTCCTTCAAGCCTCTCAGATTACCTTGGCATTGTGATGCCTCGAGTTAGCGTCAAGTACCACAGAGTGCAATGCCACAGTTGTAAAAACCTCTCCTTAAGTCAACTTCAGGTGAAGAGACAATCGATGGGGTGATGCTAAGAGGCTGATTCCCCCCCTAATTGAAGTATTTGTAAAAAGAGGGTACAGTCTCAGAGTAAAACCTCAGCCATTTAGTTCTGAGTTGAGAAGAACGAACAGCACAGTGGCACAGCTGGTAGAGCTGCCGACTCACAGCGCCAGGGACCCGGGTCCAATCCTGACCTTTGTGTGGAGTTTGCATGTTCTCCCCGTGGTCATGTGGGTTTCCTTCAGGTGCTCTGGTTTCAATAGACAATAGACAATAGGTGCAGGAGGAGGCCATTCGGCCCTTCAAGCTAGCACCGCCATTCAATGTGATCATGGCTGATCATTCTCAATCAGTACCCCGTTCCTGCCTTCTCCCCATACCCCCTGACTCTGCTATCCTTAAGAGCTCTATCCAGCTCTCTCTTGAATGCATTCAGAGAATTGGCCTCCACTGCCTTCTGAGGCAGAGAATTCCACAGAATCACAACTCTCTGACTGAAAAAGTTTTTCCTCATCTCAGTTCTAAACGGCCTACCCCTTATTCTTAAACTGTGGCCCCTTGTTCCTCCCAAATTCCCAAGGCTCGCGGGATCTGTAGGTTAAGTGGCCTCTGTAAGTTGCCCCCAATGTGTAGGGAAAGTGGGAAAACGTAGAACTAATGTCCGGGTGATCGATGGTCAGCATGGTGGGCCAGAGGGCCTGTTTCCATGTTGTATTTCCAAACTAGACTCAACATATATCCTTGGATTCATCAGGCACAAAGTGAGTGCAGAATTGTTTAGGAAGCATAAAGTTGGGTCTTCAAAGGCTGTGGATTTGAGGAATTGGAGATGCTCGTATATATGGGGGCTATTCCAAGAATTTTAACACTTGAAACTTTGTTGAGCTAGCTGTATTTCTGTGCCAGTCAGAATTCTTGCAAGTGCCAGTGGAGATTCTCATTTGATTTGGATTGAACTTTGCTCCCGGAGGTGGGAAAACAATCGACTACCCAATCCATTACTGGTTCTTGTGTTTAAGAGCTTCATTATGGATTACACTTACTGAAGAGATTGCTGACCATCCAACAAAAGCGGGCAATCAATAAGAAGCTATTATCAATAATGTTGATGAGAAAATGCATTGGACCTTCAGCCTATTTAACTTTAAATTGAACAGGTTGTGTTAACAATCATTATGTCAATGGTAAAGACACTCTTTGAGTACATATGCACTGCGAATTTGTACTACATGGATAGAACAGGGTTAGAGGGATTTGGGCCAAATGCAGGCAGGAGAAACTAGTGTAGATGGGACATGTTGGGCTGAAGGGCATGTTTTCATGCTGTATAACTCTATGATTCTATGACTCTGTGTGTGGGGTAAAGCATTAAGAACATTACATGCAGGTGTATGTAGGAAGGATCTGCAGATGCTGGTTTACACCGAAGATAGACATAAAAAGCTGGAGTAACTCAGCGGGTTAGGCGGAATCTCAGGAGTTAAGGAATAGGTGACGCTTCAGGTCGAGACCCTTCTTCACCTATTCCTTTTCTCCTGAGATGCTGCCTGACCCGCTGAGTTACTCCAGCATTTTGTGTCTATCTGACATGGAGGAGTGTGTTTGGAGAATGGTTCCAGATCTTCAAATGTAGGAAGGTGCAAGATTGGGAGGCAATTGGACTCAGGTTTGTAAACATTGAATTAGAAATGAGCAATCCAGATGCAAGTCGATGACTGAACTTGGAGTGGATGCGCAAAACGGAAGGGTCATAAGGTCATGTGATAGGAGCAGAATTAGGCCATTCGGTCCATCAAGTCCACTCCGCCATTCAATCATGGCTGATCTATCTCTCCCTCCTAACCCCATTCTCCTGCCTTCTCCCCATAACCCCTGACTCACGTACTAATCAAGAATCTATCCATCTCTGCCTTAAAAATATTAATTGACGGCCTCCACAGCCTTCTGACTCTGATGCAGAAAAGAACAGGAGGGGAAAAGGCAGAGGAAATTTGCAGAGGCTGAATAATGTGAAAAATAGAACTGCATTTTACTCAGCAAATTCTTTTGAGCTGTGAGAAGTAAGATTGAACAAATCTCATTTGGTATGCTTGTGGGGCAGACACTTTTCACTTCCCATTAGTATTTCCCTATAAATGTAATCAACTAAATCTATTTTAGTCAGGCAATCCATCTACCCTCATTTAATGGAAGCAAAAAGACATGTTACATTCAGAAGGTTCCGTGGACAATCTCGTATCAATGTATCCTGACAAATAATTTAATTTTATATGCTGCTTAAGAAATAGGATTTGTTTTTCCATTTTTGCACATTAAATGGGTGGTTAGAATACACAATTTAGTGTTAGGTGTCCTTACCCATTATAGACAATGGTCTTGATTTGTGGTACCTGATAGATAGTTTCTTCTATTCTCTATCAAGGCTTTTATTCTGTACAACATAGGGCGGGTGGTGCAGTGGTAGAGGTGCTGCCTTACAGTGCTTACAGCGCCAGAGACCCGGGTTCGATCCCGACTACGGGTGCAGTCTGTACGGAGTTTGTACGTTCTCCCCGTGACTGTGTGGGTTTTCTCCGAGATCTTCGGTTTCCCTCCACACTCCAAAGACGTACATGCTTGTAGGTTAATTGGCTTGGTATAAATGTAAATTGTCCCTAGTGTGTGCAGGATAGTATTTAGGTTTGGGCATCGCTGGTCAGTTTGTTTCTCTAAACTAATCTAAAAGGCTGGCACGGTGGCGTAGCGGTAGAGTTGCTGCCTTACAGCGAATGCAGCGCCGGAGACTCAGGTTCGATCCAGACTACGGGCGCCTTCTGTATGGAGTTTTCTCATCTCGGTCCTAAAAGACTTCCCCCTTATCCTTAAGCTGTGACCCCTAGTTCTGGACTTCCCCAACATCGGGAAGAATCTTATTGGGGCTGTTTATTCATGGGGATCTTTACCGAACCTGCTATTCCCTGTAACTTACACAGGGGCTGCTGTTCTCTGTAGGATCTCAATAATGTACATAAAGTTTGTAATTGTCTGGAAGGCTATTATTCTTAGAAATAAACATAGACTGTTATTCTACAATGTTCACAGGGGTCGTTATTCTTCACAGTATTCATGGCAAGTGCTGTTATTCATACAATGCACAAGGAGTTTTATTTACTAAAATGGACACAGAGACTTCCATTCTCCAGAATATACACAGAGGCTGTTATCCTCCATAACATACTTCTAGCCTGTTAATCTTCATAAAGCTTCTATCTTCCATAATGCACATGGCATTCCATTTCATAATATTCATAGGAGCTGTTATTCTCTTTAATGTACACAGGGGCTGCTGTTCCTTTAGAATCTACACTAGGAAGAGCTGTGAAATTTAACGGGTTATCTCTGAATCACACTGTAGTTATAGTGGAGCTCCATGTGATCGGATCACGAGCCAGCCTTGCATTGCCGTCTACACTAACATGTGGCACCCTTGAAAGGGAAAACAACAAACCTGGAGGTGGACGCAAAATGCCGGAGTAACTATTATAATATTATGCCGAAAGACTGGAGCAACTAGGCTTGTGTACACTGGAATTTAGAAGGATGAGAGGGGATCTTATCGAAACGTATAAGATTATTAAGGGGTTGGACACGTTAGAGGCAGGAAACATGTTCCCAATGTTGGGGGAGTCCAGAACCAGGGGCCACAGTTTAAGAATAAGGGGTAGGCCATTTAGAACGGAGATGAAGAAAAACCTTTTCAGTCAGAGAGTTGTGAATCTGTGGAATTCTCTGCCTCAGAAGGCAGTGGAGGCCAATTCTCTGAATGCATTCAAGAGAGAGCTAGATAGAGCTCTTAAGGATAGCGGAGTCAGGGGGTATGGGGAGAAGGCAGGAACGGGGTACTGATTGAGAATGATCAGCCATTGAATGGTGGTGCTGGCTCGAAGGCCAAATGGCCTCCTCCTGCACCTATTGTCTATTGTCTATTGTCCAACTCAGCGGGACGGGCGGCATCTCTGGAGAGAAGGAATCGGGTGACGTTTCCCTTCTTCAGACTGAGAGTCATGGGGAGGGGGAGACCGGAGATATGGAAGGGTGAGGTGTGAAAACGACAGGTCAAAGCAGACGACGATCAAGGAAACGTAGAGTGGTTCATTGTTGGCTGAGGGGGAAGGTGACAAGGAGGCACACAATCGGTAAAATTACATCCACGTTTTAACACAAGCAAACCTGGAGGAATTGCAAATAGCGATCTCCAGTTATTTCAAGGCTGCCAAATGCCAAGAGCTTGCTGTAGTTTAGAAAGGAGAAAGGGGGCACTTGGCTGATGGTATTGTCAGCACGAAGTCATGCTCTAAGCATGTTATTATCTCGTTGACGATGAGCCTTGGGTTGGTATTTGATTTGCACTCTGTAGATAGTGAGTGAAATTTGAAGTCTATTGTTGCCTGGAAAGCTGTTATTTGCCACAATATATGTCGACTGCTTTTCTGCAATGTTAACAGGGGTTGTTATCTTTAACTGTATACACAGAGACCATTATTCTCCATGTAACACATGAGGACTTTTATACACTAAACTGGTGCAGAGACTGCTGTCCTCCAGAACAGACCAACAATGACATACAATCCTAGTTTAACTCAGCGGGGTCAGGTGCCATCTGTGGAGAATAAGAATAGGTGACGTTTTGGGTCAGAACCATTCTTCCGACTCTTCAGATTCTTCAGACTGAAGAAGGGTCTTGACCCGAAACATCACCCATTCCTTCTCTCCTGAGATGCTGCCTGACCTGCTGAGTTACTCCAGCATTTTGTGAATAAATTCCTTCGATTTGTACCAACCAGCATCTGCAGTTATTTTCTTATACACATACAATCTTGGTCGTTGCTTTTCAAACTTCAGCTGCAGCAGGGATAACTTGAGTAGATGATCGTTTCAGGAGTTAGATGAATACATGAGACAACAGTCAAGGGAGTCAAGAGTGTTTAATGGACCAAAATGGAACAAACGTATCGACTGGGCTTATATTCACTGGAATTTAGAAGGATGAGAGGGGATCTTATAGAAACATATAACATTCTTAAGTGATTGGACAGGCTGGATGCAGGAAAAATGTTCCCGATGTTGGGGGAGTCCGGAACCAGGGGTCACAGTTTAAGAATAAGGGGTAGGCCATTTAGGACTGAGATGAGGAAAACCATTTTCACCCAGAGAGTTGTGAATCTGTGGAATTCTCTGCCACAGAAGGCAGTGGAGGGTCAACTCACTGGATGTTTTCAAGAGAGAGTTAGATTTAGCTCGGTGCTAGCGGAATCAATAGACAATAGGTACAGGAGTAGGCCATTCGGCCCTTCGAGCCAGCACCGCCATTCAATGTGATCATGGCTGATCATTCTCAATCAGTACCCCATTCCTGCTTTCTCCCCATACCCCCTGACTCCGCTATCCTTAAGGGGGTAATCAAGGAATATGGGGAGAAAGCAAGAACGGGGTACTGATTTTGGATGATCAGCCATAATCATCATGGATGATCATCCAAATGATGGCGGTGCTGGCTTGAAGGGACGAATGGCCTACTCCTGCACCTATTTTCTACGTTTCTATGTTAATACAAGACATCAGTGAGGCCGCATTTAGAATATTGTGCTCAGTTTGGGTCACTCTGTTATAGTAAAGATGCTGTTAAGCTGGAAAGAGTGCAGGGATGATTTAAGAGGATGTTGCCAGGACTTGAGGGCCTGAGCTAAAGGGAGTTGGGAAGGCTAGGACTTTATTCATTTGAGCGCAGGAGGATGAGGGGGTAACCTTTTAGAAGTATATGTTCATAGGGGAATAGTTAAGAGTAAATGCAGATTTATTCACAAAATGCTGGAGTAACTCAGCAGGTCAGGCAGCATCTCGGGAGAGAAGGAATGGGTGATGTTTCGGGTCGAGACCCTTCTTCAGACTGATGTCAGGGGGGCGGGACAAAGGAAGGATATAGGTGGAGACAGGAAGATAGAGGGAGATCTGGGAAGGAGGAGGGGAAGGGAGGGACAGAGGAGCTATCTGAAGTTGGAGAAGTCGACGTTCGTACCACCGGGCTGCAAACTGCCCAGGCGAAATATGAGGTGCTGCTCCTCCAATTTCCGGCGGGCCTCACTATGGCACTGGAGGAGGCCCATGACAGAAAGGTCAGACTGGAAGTGGGACGGGGAGTTAAAGTGCTCGGCCACCGGGAGATCAGTTTTGTTAATGCGGACCGAGCGCAGGTGTTCAGCGAAGCGATCGCCGAGCCTGCGCTTGGTTTCGCCGATATAAATAAGTTGACATCTAGAGCAGCGGATGCAATAGATGAGGTTGGAGGAGGTGCAGGTGAACCTTTGTCTCACCTGGAAAGACTGTTTGGGTCCTTGGATGGAGTTGAGGGGGGAGGTAAAGGGTCAGGTGTTGCATCTCGTGCGGTTGCAGGGGAAAGTGCCCGGGGTTGGGGTGGTTTGGGTAGGAAGGGACGAGTGGACCAGGGAGTTACGGAGGGAACGGTCTCTGCAGAACGCAGAGAGGGGAGGGGATGGGAAGATATGGCCAGTGGTGGGGTCCCGTTGTAGGTGACGGAAATGTTGGTGGATGATATGTTGGATCCGCTGGCTGGTGGGGTGGAAGGTGAGAACGAGGGGGATTCTGTCCTTGTTGCGAGTGGGGGGAAGGGGGAGCAAGAGCGGAGCTGCGGGATGTAGAAGAGACCCTAGTGAGGGCCTCATCTATAATGGAGGAGGGGAAGAACGAGGACATCTCGGAAGCCCTAGTATGAAACACCTCATCCCGGGCACAGATGCGGCGTAGACGGAGGAATTGGGAGATGGGGATAGACTTTTTGCAGGGGACCGGGTGGGAAGAAGTGTAGTCCAGATAGCTGTGCGAGTCGGTGGGTTTGTAGTAAATGTCCGTCACTAGTCTGTCTCCTGTGATGGAGATGGTGAGGTCCAGAAACGGGAGGGAGATGTCAGAGATAGTCCAGGTATACGGGTGCTGCACTGTAAGGAGTTTGTACGTTCTCCCCGTGACCTGCATGGGTTTTCTCCGAGATCTTCGGTTTCCTCCCACACTCCAAAGACGTACAGGTATGTAGGTTAATTGGCTGGGTAAATGTAAAAATTGTCCCTAGTGGGTGTAGGATAGTGTTAATGTACGGGGATCACTGGGCGGGATCACTGGGCGGCACGGACTTGGAGGGCCGAAAAGGCCTGTTTCCGGCTGTATGTATATGATATGATATGATATATTTAAGGGCAGGATGGAAATTGGAGGTGAAGTGTATGAAGTCAGTGAGTTCTGCATGGGTGCAAGAGGTAGCACCAATGCAGTCGTCGATGTAGCGGAGGTAGAGTTCGGGGATGGGGCCAGTGTACGTCTGCAGAGATGTTTACCCAGAATAGGGGAAACAAGACCCGGAGAACATAGGTTTAAGTTGAGAGGGTAAACCCAAGGAGCAACTATCTTACTGAGTGTGATCGGTATATAGAACGGGCTGCAAGAGGAAATTGTTGGTGCCGATGCAAGTGCACCAACTAAACCAACATGCTATCAACAACTAGAGAGTGGTCCTGAGCTACCATCTACCTCATTAGAAACCCTTGGACTATCTATAAAATCAGACTTTACTGGACTTTATTTGGCACTATACATTATTCCCTTCATCCTGTATCTGTACATTGCAGACGGCTCTATTGTAATCATGTATAGTCTTTCTGCCGACTGGTTAGCACGCAACAACAACTTTTTACTGTAACTCGATGCACGTGACAGTAAACTAAACTAAACTAAACTAAACAAATGTGCATTAGACAGATGCATGGATAGGATAAGAAAGGTTTAGAAGGTTATGGGCCTCGTGACAGAGGGCGGAACTGGTGTAGATGGGGCATCTTTGTTAGCTTGGGCAAGTCAATAGTCAATAGTCAATTTATTTGTCACATACACATAAATGTGCATTGAAATGAAAAACCACCCGCAGTTCAACAATAAGACCAATAAAAAGAAGCAATAAAAATATGCAGTAACACATACAATCATAAACCAACACCAAACAAAAGAAACATCCATCACAGTGAGTCTCCTCCAGTCACCTCCTCACTGTGATGGAAGGCCAGAATGTATTTTCTCTTCCCCTGCCGTCTTCTCCCGCGGTCAGGCTGTTGGAGTTGCCACATCGGGGCGGTCGGGGCTCCCAACATTGAAGCTCCCCGCCGGACGGTGAAAGGTCCACGGCGGGCCGACCCAAGCCCCGTGATTCGGGGCGGGCGAAGACGCTGTCGCTGCCGCTGTCGGAGCTCCCGATGTCGGCCCCCACCTAGGGGCCTGCGGGCTTCCGACGTCCAGGCGGCCCGCGCCGAAGCCTCCGGAGACGAGTCGCAGCCGCTCCCGCAGCATCCGAAGACAGCCAGCGCCGCAGGTGGTGAGTCCGGGCCGCGGGCTCTGTGAACCAGAGCCCAGGTGGTCCCAGCCGGAGCCCGCCAGCTCCTGGTGCATGACAGATGGTAGGCTGCAGCGGGAACGGAGACACGGCACAGAAAACAAAGGTCGGGTCTCCGCTCTGGAGAGACAATGTTACAGTTCCCCCCCCTCCCCCCCCCACATAACACACAACCGCAAACACTACATCATATTTAAACTACAATTAAGACAAAAACAACAAAAAACACCAAAGACAAACGGACTGCAGGCAAGCCGCAGCTGTGACGGCAGCGCTGGCTCCTCCTTTTATAGACAATAGACAATAGACAATAGGTGCAGGAGTAGGCCATTCAGCCCTTCGAGCCAGCACCGCCATTCAATGCGATCATGGCTGATCACTCTCAATCAGTACCCCGTTCCTGCCTTCTCCCCATACCCCCTCACTCCGCTATCCTTAAGAGCTCTATCCAGCTCTCTCTTGAAAGCATCCAACGAACTGGCCTCCACTGCCTTCTGAGGCAGAGAATTCCACACCTTCACCACTCTCTGACTGAAAAAGTTCTTCCTCATCTCCGTTCTAAATGGCCTACCCCTTATTTGAGGCCGAAAGACCTGTTTCTATGTGTAGGAAGAAAGTGCAGATGCTGGTTTAAATCAAAGGTAGACTCAGCTGGACAGGCAGCATCTCTGGAGAGAAGGAATGGGTGATGTGAGAGACCCTTTTTCAGACTGGCTGTCAGGGGATTGGGAAACGAGAGATATAGACAGTGATGTTGAGGTTTCTATGCTGTGTGACTCTATGACTTGCCCTGGATTGTCAACCAGAGCTGGCTATTACTCAGATATCAATGTCCAGGATATAAGTGCAATCCACGATCACACTGAAGCACGATTCAGCTATATATGTAGGAAAGAACTGCAGGTGCTGGTTTAAACCAAAGATAGACACAAAAAGCTGGAGTAACTCAGCAGTGCAGGCAGCATCCCTGGAGAGAAGGAATGGGTGACGTTTTGGGTCGAGACCCTTCTTCAGACTGAAGGTCAGGGGAAAAGGAAACGAGAGATATAGACGGTGATGTGGAGAGATATAGAACAATCAATGAAAGATATGCAAAAAGTTACGACGATAAAAGAACTAGGCCATTGTTAGCTGTTTGTTGGGTGAAAACGAGAAGCTGGTGCGACTTGGGTGGGGGAGGGACGGACAGAGAGGGAATGCCGGGGTTACTTGAAGATAGAGAAATCAATATTCAGACAAATGGGCTGTAATCTGCCCAAGCATTCAGTTTAGTTTATTGTCATGCGTACCGAGGTGGAGTGAGCAGCTTTCCAAAGGTGTGCAGGTTTACGATGGATAGCTTCACCCAGCTATCACCCACACCATCACTGTCTCTCAGCCCAATCATCTCAATAGACAATAGACAATAGGTGCAGGAGTAGGCCATTCGGCCCCTCGAGCCAGCACCGCCATTCAATGTGATCATGGCTGATCATTCTCAATCAGTACCCCGTTCCTGCCTTCTCCCCATACCCCCTGACTCCGCTATCCTTAAGAGCTCTATCTAGCTCTCTCTTGAATGCATTCAGAGAATTGGCCTCCACTGCCTTCTGAGGCAGAGAATTCCACAGATTCACAACTCTCTGACTGAAAAAGTTTTTCCTCATCTCCGTTCTAAATGGCCTACCCCTTATTCTTAAACTGTGGCCCCTGGTTCTGGATTCACCCAACATTGGCAACATTGGGAACATCTCCACCCCATCCCTGTTCCAGCAACTCAAATTTCTCAGAGTGAAAATAAGGAGAAAATCCCATCCAGTTCTGCGAAAAATAATCTCTGGGTAATTTCCCTCCAGCCTCCTAAACAAGGTGGCGCAGCGGTAGAGCTGCTGCCTTACAACGCTTGCTGCGCCGGAGACCCGGGTTCAATCCCGACTACGGGCGCTGTCTGTACGGAGTTTGTACGTTCTTCCCGTGACCTGCGTGGCTTTTCGCCGAGATCTTCGGTTTCCTCCCACACTCCAAAGATGTACAGGTTTGTTGGTTAATTGGCTTGGTGTATGTGTAAATTGTCCCTGGTGTTTGCAGGATAGAATTAATGTGCGGGGATCTCTGGTCGACGCGAACTCGGTGGGCTGTAGGGCCTGTTTCTGCGCTGTATCTCCAAACTAAATTAATCTAAATCAAGCAAGCTCTTGAAGCTCAATTATGGGCTTAATTAAATGTGAACGTGCCTCCTGCCCAGTTCATTTTTTAAAATGGTGGCGTCTCCATTAGGGTTGCCAACTTCCTCACTCCCAAATACGGGACAAGGTGACGTCGCCGCCCCACGCCCCATGTGACTTCACCCAGCCAGCGGCCACGTGCTCCCGCTCCACCAATGGCGGCCGTCATTGGTGAAGCGGGAGCTCGTGGCCGCTGGCTGGCTGAGGTCACGTGGGGCGCGGGGCGGTGATGTCACCCTTTGTCCCTTATTTGGGAGTGAGGAAGTTGGCAACCCTACTAATACGAGATAAGGGCGGTCCCGTACCCGACAAACTAATTTAGCCCAAAATACGGGATGTCCCAGGTAATACGGGACAGGTGGCAACCCTTGTCTCCATCCTTAACGTAGTTTCCCCCAGAAGCTGATAACAGTCTGAAAATAAATGGTTTTCTGGCATTTAATCTAACGTTCTTCCGAACAACTTTATATCTGTGATCTCCTGTCCTGACAGCCCAATCCATTTCGGTATTCTAGAGTAAACTATCTTATTCAAACCTTCAGCCATTCCACCTCCAAATATCTTCATCGTAACCTCACTCCTTGGAGCCCATTGTTGTAATGGGAAATTCATGAAAGAGTTCAGGGCCTCAATATCTTTAGCTCGTTGGTTTTAAAAAAAATGATGTTTAGGTACCAAAGAATGCTGGGTTAGCGCAGTAAAAGGAGTGTTTATTTTCGAGATGCATCGTGGAAACAGGCCCTTCGGCCCACCGAATCCGCGCCAATCAACACTCGCCCGTACACTAGTTGCGTGCTATCCCATTTTCGCATCCGGCACACCAGGGACGATTTACAGAAGGCGATTAAGGCAAGGCAAGTTTATTTATATAGCACATTTCATACAGCAATGGCAATTCAAAGTGCTTTACACAGAGCATAAAACAATACAGAACAAGGAGAAAAGGTAGGATTAACCTATAAACCTGCACGTCTCTGGAATGTGAGAGGAAACCAGAGCTCCCGGAGAAAACGTACACGGTCACAGGGAAAACGTACAAACTTCGCACATACAGCACCCCTAGTCAGGATCGAACCCGGGTTTCTGGCGCTGCAAGACAGCAACTCAACTGCTGCACCACTGTGCCACACAGATATAAGATCAGATGTGACCTAGCCAAATGTCAGGACCAGGCACAAGGGGCTGATTGGCCCGCTCTTCCTTAGCTTCTTGTAATATTCTTCATCTGATTTTGATGCATCTTATTCTTAGAACCAGAGTCATACAGCTTGGAAACAGGTCCTTCGGCCCAACTTGCCCATGCTGACCAAGATGCCCCATCGACACTAATCCCACCTGTCCCATTTCCCTCTAAACCTATGCGATCCATGTACCTAAATGTCTCTTACCTGTCTAAATGTCTCTTAAATGTACCTGTCCAAAGGTCTCTTGTACTGCTCAAGTCCAGTATTCTGTGTAATTCCAGTAATGCAGTTGAAAGCTTTAGTTTCCTGGTGGCGAAATCTTTATTTGTTTGTGCACTGGGAATCAAAAACTATCCTCCAGCCCTCTAAGTCCAATGTGCACCTCACCACTGAAAGGAGCAAGCTTGGAAATTCTCCACGACAGATGCGTGACAATGTGCTTGCTGCCTATTAACTGGCTCTTCACACACGCTGCCCCATTCAGAGAGCCAGATCTAAGTCAACTCGCAACCTGTCAATTTGTTCCGAATGATTGACCCCAGCAGAGCTTCTTGCATCTCCTGCGAATTTCAAAATGCATTTGAAGCCTCTCTTCAGATCATTAATGAAAATGGTGAACAGTAACTGATCGAGCTCAAAATGTAAATTGAGTCTGGTTTAGTTTAGTGTAGAGATACAGCATGTAAACATGCCC
Source organism: Rhinoraja longicauda (assembly GCF_053455715.1). Taxonomy (NCBI): domain Eukaryota; kingdom Metazoa; phylum Chordata; class Chondrichthyes; order Rajiformes; family Arhynchobatidae; genus Rhinoraja; species Rhinoraja longicauda. The sequence goes on from NC_135988.1 coordinate 12,696,343, forward strand.
ACGCCGACCAGCGATCCCCACACATTAACACCACCCCACACGACGTTAGGGACAATTTTACACTTACACCAAGCCAATTAACCTACAAACCTGTACGTCTTTGGAGTGTGGGAAAAAACTGAAGATCTCGGAGAAAACCCACACAAACTCCGTACAGACAGCACCCGTAGGCAGGATCGAACCCGTGTCTCTGGCGCAGTAAGGCAGCAACTCTACCACTGCACCACCATGCCAACAATGTGTGCAAAGTAAATAGCCAGAAAGGTTTGTTTTTAAATGGGACAATTGAGGGCTCTGGGGAAATGGCAAAGAAGATCAGTTGAGGGCAGCATAGATCAGCCTTGATCTTATCAAATGGTGGGGCAGGCTTGAGGAGACTTAACATACGATGACAGCCCCGGGCCTGTACTCGCCAGAGTTTAGAAGGATGAGGGGGGGACCTCATTGAAACTTGACGAACGGTGAAAGGCCTGGATAGAGTGGATGCGGAGAGGATGTTTCCACTAGTGCGAGAGTCCATGACCAGAGGCCGGAGCCTCAGAATTAAAGGACGTACCTTTTGAGATGAGGAGGAATTTCCTTAGTGAGAGGGTGGTGAATCTGTGGAATTCATTGCCACAAGACTGTGGAGGCCAAGTCAATGGATACTTTTAATGTGGGGATTCTTTTAGTAAGAGTACACTTTAGTAAGAGTGTCAAAGGTTATGGGGAGAAGGCAGGAGAATGGGGTTGAGAGGGAAAGATAGATCGGCCATGATTGAATGGCGGAGTGGACTCAAGGGGTCGAATGGCCTGAAGCTGCTCCTACAATGTATGAAGTTTTAAGTCTGTTGTCCTACTCCTGCCCCTATCTTCTTGCGGTTCTGTACACCATAATCTAAGGTATTGGCACTTTCTAGACTGCAGGAATACGTGCTGATGGACTCGTTGAAGCTTGGTGCAGCCATCGCCAAGGCTCTGGTGGCAGAGGACCGCAGACTAGGGTCCTTCCACAGTGGGACATTGTGTGTTGGAGACACTCCTCGGACAAGGGCAGGGTTGTCACCCCCAGGGGGCCACAGAAATGGCAAGGGTGCTGGATGCAAGGATAGTTTGCAAACACTACCGAATATAACGGGGCGGCACGGTGGCGCAGCGGTAGAGTTGCTGCCTTACAGCGAATGCAGAGCCTGAGTCCCAGGTTCGATCCTGACTACGGGTGCCGTCTGTACGGAGTTTGTACGTTCTCCCCGTGAGCTGCGTGGGTTTTCTCCGAGATCTTCGGTTTCCTCACACACTCCAAAGACATACAGGTATGTAGGTTAATTGGCTTGGTATAAATTAGTGGGTGTAGGATAGTGTTAATGTGCAGGGATCGCTGGGCGGCGCAGACTCGGTGGGCCGAAGGGCCTGTTTCCGCGCTGTATCTCTAAATCTAAAAAAAATCTAAAATCTAACACTATTGAATGTCAGAAGCGTTTTGGCCTGTTCTTGTTTTGTATTCATCTTCTTATTCTGAATAAAGTTTTTTCTTTGAAAAGGAAAGTCATAAGCAAGATAGACACAGAAAAGCAGGAGTAACCCAGCAGGACAGGCAGCATCTCTGGAGAGAAGGAATGGGTGACGTTTTGGGTCGAGACCCTTCTTCACACCCAAGAAACTCATAAGCAAGGTCAGGTTAAAAGAGAGATGCTCGTTTAGAAAATCATCCACTCTAACAAAAGCGGAACATGTTAGAAAAACTCAGTAGATCAGGCAGCACCTGTGGAAGGAGAAACAGTTAAGGTTTCTGATCTCTTTCCACAGATGCGGTCTGACCTTCCTGCATTTTCACATTTTCAGCATGATCATATTTTTGATTTTCATGAGATTATTTTTTAGGGAATATGGGATATGAAAAGGGAAGTACAGTGTCCCAGGAGTAGGAACCATGTGGGAACTGACCACGTACGAGCAACAAAGTCACGGTACGGTGCCCGCAATCCGTTCCGTTTATTGTTATGTTTATGGGCGGTCACGGTGGCGCAGCGGTAGAGTTGCTGCCTTACAGTGAATGCAGCGCCGGAGACCCGGGTTCGATCCTGACTAAGGGAGCTGTCTGTACGGAGCTTCTCCCCGTGACCTGCGTGGGTTTTCTCCGAGATCTTCGGTTTCCTACCACACTCCAAAGACGTACAGGTTTGTAGGTTAATTCGCTTGGTATAAATGTAAAAATTGTCCCTAGTGGTGTAGGATAGTGAGCGGGGATCGCTGGGCGGCGCAGACCCGGTGGGCCGAAAGGCCTGTTTCCGCGCTATATCTCTAAAAATAAAATCTAAAACTATTAGGCCATAAAGTCACACAGCATCTTTGATTCAACTTGTCAATGCTGACCAAAGTACCCTGTATAAGCTAATCCCATTTGCCCACATTTGGCTCATACCCCTCGAAACCATGTACCTGTCCTAATGTCTATTAAAAGCTGTTATTGTACCTACGTCAACTGCTTCACCCGACAGATCATTCCATGTGCCCACCACCCTCTGTGTGCAGGTAGGTGGGTGGTAGATTCTGAGGGGAGTTGATGGAAATGTGAGGGGAATAAAAAGGTTCACCAGATTGATTCCTGGGATGGCAGGACTTTCATATGAAGAAAGACTGGATAGACTCGGCTTGTACTCGCTGGAATTTAGAAGATTGAGGGGGGATCTTATAGAAACTTACAAAATTCTTAAGGAGTTGGACAGGCTAGATGCAGGAAGATTGTTCCCGATGTTGGGGAAGTCCAGAACAAGGGGTCACAGTTTAAGGATAAGGGGGAAGTCTTTTAGGACCGAGATGAGAACGTTTTTTTTCACACAGAGAGTGGTGAATCTGTGGAATTCTCTGCCACAGAAGGTAGTTGAGGCCAGTTCATTGGCTATATTTAAGAGGGAGTTAGATGTGGCCCTTGTGGCTAAAGGGATCAGGGGGTATGGAGAGAAGGCAGGTACAGGATACTGAGTTGGATGATCAGCCATGATCATATTGAATGGCGGTGCTGGCTCGAAGGGCCGAATGGCCTACTCCTGCACCTATTTTCTATGTTTCTATGTTTCTAATAGAGTTAATGCACTTGATGATCGGCACATGCACGCTGTTCCAAAGATCTTGTTCCCAAGTACTTTAAACGTCTTTGTTACGCTTGTTTCAATTATGTTTAGCTGCCCATTATCCATGGTTCATTTTCTTGACAATCAAAGATGTTATAGTCACAGAAAGATATCCTTTGGATCTCTGCTTCTTTGAGCAGCTTTATAAATGCACTTAGGTTTTATTTAATCTCCTTTCATCTCAGAGTCAGCATTGACCCTGTTTAGTTTGGTATAGTTGAGAGATACAGCCTGGAAACAGGCCCTTCGGCCCACCAGGTCCCCGCAGGCCAACAATATCCACACAATTACACCATATCCTACACACACTGGGGACAATTTACAATTATTTTTTTACCAAGCCATTTAGCCTACAAACCTGTACGTCTTTGGAGTGTGGGAGGAAACTGGAGATCCTGGAGAAAACCCACGCAGTTCACGGAGTGAACGTACAAACTCGATACAGACAGCATTGGTAGTCAGGATGGAACCTGGGTCTGTGGTGCTGTAAGGCGGCAACTCTACAGCTGTTCTATCCTGCCGCCCCCTAGACCATTTTCTTGCCAATTAGCTGTTATAGTCACAGAGAGTTATCCTTTGGATCTCTGCTGTCTGAAGAAGGGTCTCGACCCGCAATGTCACCCATTCCTTCTCTCCAGAGATGCTGCCGGTCCCGCTGAGTTACTCCAGCTTTCTGTGTCTATCTTCTTCTTCCTTGAGCATCTGTACAAAGACACTTAGGTTTCAGTTGTGTAAGAAAATAACTGCAGATGCTGGTAGAAATCGAAGGTATTTTTCACAAAATGCTGGAGTAACTCAGCAGGTCAGGCATCTGGGTCTTGACCCGAAATGTCGTTCAATCCAAACAAGGGTCTCGACCCGAAACGTCACCCATTCCTTCTCCCCTGAGATGCTGCCTGACCTGCCGAGTTACTCCTGTATTTTGTGAATAAATACCTTAGGTTTCAGTTAATCTCCTTGCATCTCAGCGACAGAGTTGTGCCTGTTCTTTAGTAATAATTTAAACGACTATTTTTGGTTAACATTACTGATTATCTAACAGAATTCGCCCCTCTCTTAAAAATAGTTCCTCAGAGATAATGCTGACGTTACTCTGTCAGCAGCTTTCAGTTGCCCTGTGGGCTAAGATGCAGTAATGAAACCTACAGTTGCGTAATGGGGGTGTTACAGATCTCTGAAATGGCCCGGCAAGTCGTAGCCCAGGGTGCAGTTAGGGATGAGTAAAAAATGTGGAGGAAGGAACTGCAGATGCTGGCTTACACCGAAAATGGACACAACATGCTGGAGGAACTCAGAGGGACAGGGCAGGATCTCGAGAGAGAAGGAATGGGCGACGTTACGGGTCGAGACCCTTCCTCAGACATAAGATGTCCTGACCCTTTCTCCAGAGATGCTGCCTGTCCCGCTGAGTTACTCCAGCATTTTGTGTCTATCTGAGGGGCGGTAAATGCTGGCCCTTCCAATACCATAAACAAATGCCAAAAAATGTTGCCTTACGTAGGATGCAGGTTAAAACGTTATATTTGGCTTCATATAACACATCCTACAACCCTTTTAGGATGTACCATGGTAAAATAAGAACAACTGCATTCAGCATCAGTCTGAAGAAGGGTCTCGATCTGAAAACTTCTCTCCAGAGAGGCTGCATGACCCACTGAGTTACTCCAGCTTTTTTCTGTCTATCTTCAGTTTAAACCAGCGTCTGCAATTCCTTCCTACAGCTTAAGCACCATATTTAGTCGGCTGATTCCCTTGGCAATACTCTCTAAATAAAAGTACAAATGTCAACAAAACTAATGGGCGTCACGGTGGCGCAGCGGTAGAGTTGCTGCCTTACAGCGCTTGCAGCGCCAGAGACCCGGGTTCGATCCTGACTACGGGTGCTGTCTGTGCGGAGTTTGCACGTTCTCCCCGTGACCGCATGGATTTTCTCCAAGATCTTTGGTTTCCTCCCACACTCCAAAGATGTAAAGGTTTGTATGTTATTTGGCTTGGTATGTGTTAAAAAATTGGCCCTAATGTGTGTGTATAGAATAGTGTTAATGTGCGGGGATTGCTGGTCGGTGCGGACTCGGTGGGCCGAAGGGCCTGTTTCCGCGCTGTATCTCTAAACTAAACTAAACTAATAATAACCTTGTCTCTAATTCTTCTTGGCTGGTCACGTTGAGGTAGAAATTGGAAGGTAAGAGGCTAAGTGAGCCTTACAGTGCAATGGAGCTCGATCCCTGATAGTATAAAGAGCATGGGAAGAATTCACTCCGACCACATTGAAGCTGATCCTGAACCTGGACATTACAGTTTTCAGGCTCCTGTACCTTCTTATAGACAATAGACAGTAGACAATAGGTGCAGGAGGAAGCCATTTGGCCCTTCGAGCCAGCACCACCATTCAATGTGATCATGGCTGATCATTCTCAATCAGTACCCCGTTCCTGCCTTCTCCCCATACCCCCTGACTCCGCTATCCTTAAGAGCTCTATCTAGCTCTCTATTGAATGCATTCAGAGAATTGGCCTCCACTGCCCTCTGAGGCAGGGAATTCCACAGATTCACAACTCTCTGACTGAAAAAGTTTTTCCTCATCTCAGTTCTAAATGGCCTACCCCTTATTCTTAAACTGTGGCCCCTTGTTCTGGACTCCCCCAACATTGGGAACATGTTTCCTGCCTCTAACGTGTCCAACCCCTTAATAATCTTATACGTTTCGATAAGATCTCCTCTCATCCTTCTAAATTCCAGTGTATACAAGCCTAGTCGCTCCAGTCTTTCAACATATGACAGTCCCGCCATTACGGGAATTAATCTAGTGAACCTACGCTGCACGCCCGATGGCAGGAGTGAAATGAGTGTGTGGCCAGGGTGGTGTGGGTCTCTGATGATGCTGGCTGCCTTTTTGAGGCAGTGACTCCGATAAATCCCTTCGATGGTGGGGAGGTCGGAGCTGGTGATGGACTGGGCAGTGTTCATAACGAGGCTTTTGGAGAGGCAGACGACATGCAGAGAATAGAGGGATATGGGTTGACATTGGCAGATGACATTAGTTTATCTGGGCTTTGTGTTCAACCAAGATATTGAGAGCTGATGTACCTGCTCCCATCCTGTTCGTTTCTATGTTCCACGTTATTTGGGAAAGACTGGGATAGGCTGGCTCAATCTCAACTGGAAAACTGCCCCTGCAGACAGAGCAGCCCTCCCTCATATAACCATATAACCATATAACAACTACAGCACGGAAACAGGCCCGTTCGGCCCTACCAGTCCACGCCGACCACTCTCTCTGACCTAGTCTCATCTACCTGCTCTCAGACCATAACCCTCCAATCCCCTCTTATCCATATACCTATCCAATTTACTCTTAAATAATAAAATCGAGCCTGCCTCCACCACTTCCACTGGAAGCCCATTCCATACAGCCACCACCCTCTGAGTAAAGAAGTTACCCCTCATGTTACCCCTAAACTTTTGTCCCTTAATTCTAAAGTTATGTCCCCTTGTTGGAATCTTCCCCACTCTCAAAGGGAAAAGCCTACCCACGTCAACTCTGTCCGTCCCTCTTAAAATTTTTAAAACCTCTATCAAGTCCCCCCTCAACCTTCTACGCTCCAAAGAATAAAGACCCAACCTGTTCAACCTCTCTCTGTAGCTTAAGTGCTGAAACCCAGGCAACATTCTAGTAAATCTCCTCTGTACCCTCTCCATTTTGTCGACATCCTTCCTATAATTTGGCGACCTGAACTGCACACCATACTCCAGATTCGGCCTCACCAATGCCCTGTATAATTTTAACATTACATCCCAACTTCTATATTCGATGCTCTGATTTATAAAGGCAAGCATACCAAACGCCTTCTTCACCACCCTATCCACATGAGATTCCACCTTCAGGGAACAATGCACAGTTATTCCCAGATCCCTCTGTTCCACTGCATTCCTCAATTCCCTACCATTTACCCTGTACGTCCTATTTTGATTTGTCCTACCAAAATGCAGCACCTCACACTTATCAGCATTAAACTCCATCTGCCATCTTTCAGCCCACCCTTCCAAAAGGCCCAAGTCTCTCTGTAGACTTTGAAACTCTACTTTATTATTAACTACACCACCTATCTTAATATCATCTGCATATTTACTAATCCAATTTGCCACACCTTCATCCAGATCATTAATGTAAATGACAAACAACAGTGGACCCAACACAGATCCTTGGGGTACTCCACTAGACACTGGCCTCCAACCTGACATACAATTGTCGACCATTACCCTCTGGTATCTCCCATTCAGCCATTGTTGAATCCATCTTGCAACCTCACTATTAATACCCAACGATTTAACCTTCTTAATCAACCTTCCATGTGGAACCTTGTCAAATGCCTTACTGAAGTCCATATAGACAACATCCACAGCCTTGCCCTTATCAATTTCCCTGGTAACCTCTTCAAAAAATTCAAGAAGATTAGTCAAACATGACCTTCCAGGCACAAATCCATGTTGACTGTTTCTAATCAAGCCTTGTTTATCCAAATAATTATATATATTGTCCCTAAGTATCTTTTCCATTAATTTTCCCACCACAGACGTCAAACTAACAGGTCTATAATTGCTAGGTTTACTTTTAGAACCTTTTTTAAACAAAGGCACAACATGCGCAATGCGCCAATCTTCCGGCACCATCCCCGTTTCTAATGACGTTTGAAATATTTCCGTCATAGCCCCTGCTATTTCTGCACTAACTTCCCTCAATGTCTTAGGGAATATCCTATCAGGACCTGGAGACTTATCCACTTTTATATTTTTCAAAAGTGTCCGTACCTCCTCTTCTTTAATCCTCATAATTTCCATCACTACTCTACTTGTTTCGCTTACCTCACATAATTCAATATCCTTCTCCTCGGTGAATACCGAAGAAAAGAAATTGTTTAATATCTCCCCCATTTCTTCTGGCTCAGCACATGGCTGTCCACTCTGACTCTCTAATGGACCAATTGTATCCCTCGCTATCCTTTTGCTATTGACATATCTGTAGAACCCCTTGGGGTTTACTTTTACATTACTTGCCAAAGCAGCCTCATATCTTTTTTTCGCTTTTCTAATTTCCTTCTTAAGATTCCTTTTACATTCTTTATATTCCTCAAGAACCTCATTTACTCCCTGCCGCTTATATTTATTGTATATCTCCCTCGTACAGGCTAAGTGCTTAACAGGTTAATTAGCTTCCGTAAGGTATCTCCAGCGTTGATGCATGGTAGGAGAATAAGGGGGGGGGGGGGAGTTAATGGGGTTATGCAAGGGAACAGTTTACAAGGAGGTAAGGAATGGGATTGAGAGCTGGCATAGACCCAAGGGCTGAATGGCCTGCTACCATGTCCTGCAGACTTTTTTTTTTAATTGTAAAAACGTGTAGTTCACCACTCGATTCCTTTATTGATACAAGGATGTTGACAGGACTCAAGGGCCTGAGCTTAAGATTCAAGATTCAAGATTCAAGCGATTCAAGATAGCTTTATTTGTCATCCAATATTGGACGAAATTCAGTCACCCACAGACCAATAATAAAAGCATTAAATAGGCATTAAAATTACACAACCCCAAAAACACACAAAAAAAGAAACATCCATCAAAGAAACATCCATCACAGTGAGTCTCCTCCAGTCCTCTCCTCACTGTGATGGAAGGCCACAATGTCTTTCCCTTCTCCTGCCGTCTTCTCCCGCGGCCAGGTTGTTGTGGTTGGAGGACGCGCCGGACGGTCCGCAGCGGCCCAAGCCTAAGGCGAGTCGCAGCCGCTCCCGCAGCCTCCGAAGACGGCCGGCTCCGCCGATGATAAGTCCGATCCGGGGCGGGCGAACACGCTGCCGCTGTTGCTGCACGTCGGGGCGGTCGTGGCTCCCGACATTGAAGCCCCCGCCCAGCAGAGAAAAATCCCGCGGCATATTTTAGGCCGCGCTGGACGGTGAAATGTCCGCGACCCAAGCCCCGCGATCCGGGGCGGGCGAACACGCTGCCGCTGCCGGAGCTCCCGATGTCGGCATCCACGCAGCCCGAGCCTAAGGCGAGTCGCAGCCGCTCCCGCAGCCTCCGAAGACGGCCGGCTCCGCTGATGGTAAGTCCGATCCGCGGACTCTGCGAACCGGAGCCCTGGAGGCAGACAGCTCCAGGAGTTGGGCCGATGGTAGGCCGCAGCAGGAACGGAGACAACACCCAGAAAACAAAGGTCGGGTCTCCGTTCGGAAGGGACACATATTTACAATTTTACAGTTCCCCCCCTCCCCCCCACATACACACACAGTACACAAACACAAAAACACGACATCACAACTACAATTAAGACAAAAAAACAACAAAAACACAAGACAAATGGACCGCAGGTCAGCCGCAGCTGCTATGGCAGCGCCGCCATTTTGGGAGAGGTTGTCAATCTAGGACTGTGTCCTTGGAGCACAGGAGGATGAGGGGTGATATTTCTGAGGTGTACAAAACAATGAGAGGAATAGTTCAGAAGAAACTCACTGAACCTCTTGTCCAGAGTTGGGGAATCGAGAATCACAGGACATAGGTTTAAAGTGAAGGGGTAAAGATTTAATAGGAACCTGAGGGGTAAACTTGTCACACAAAGGATGGTGGGCACATGGAATGAGCTGCTGGAGAAGGTAGTCGAGCCAGGTACTATCACAACATTTAAGAAACATTTAGACAGGTACATGGATAGGGCAGGTTTGAAGGAATATGGGCCAAACGCTGGTGGGACTGGTGTAGATGGTACATGTTGGCCGGTGTGGGCAAGTTGGGCCAAAGGGCCGGTTTGCATGCTGTAAGACTCCATGACTCTATGTTAGTAAAAAGAAAAGAGCCAATTTCAAATGAAAATAAAAGCAGGTGCTATCTGTGGAGGCTTGGCTGGGACTTACTTGTGGAGAAAGCTGATGAACCACAGTTAGACCTGGAAGCTGTCAGCCCGTGACACTTGACAAATTGCACCTGGCTTTCTTATAAAACACAGCCAGGCCAACACTCTTCTCTCTGCCACCATCAGGAAGAGATAAGGTTGCCCCCATTATTCTGCAATGAGAACTGCAATCCTTTCTAAGTAGTTCTTAAAAAGCTTTTATCATGCGTCGAAGCAGGGGGCATCAATAACATAAAATAAGACAGGCCACTTCCTTTTACCCTTTCAATTGGGATGGCAGCCAGGGCTTAAGTAATTGTAAAAAGGTTTTAATTGATTTGAACACTGCACATGTAGAGGAATCAGCACGGACTATTGAGATTAAAATCTCAGAACGGGCCGCTCACCTTTACAACACTTGGAAAGCCAACTCAAGCAATATCATAATAAAATGTAAGATAGACACAAAATGCTGGAGTAACTCAGCGGGCCAGGCAGCAACCTGTCTCGGAGAAAACCCACGCGGTCGCGGGGAGAACGTACAAACTCCGTACAGACAGCGCCCGTGGTCGGGATCGAACCCGGGTCTGCATAAGTGTTATAGGGGCCATTCTGACAGGCAGCATCGCTGGGGAGAAGGAATGGGTGGCGTTTCGGGTCGAGACTCTTCTCGACCAAAACGCCACCCATTCCTTCTCACCAGAGATGCTGCCTGTCCCGCTGAGTTGCTCCAGCATTTTGTGTCTATCTTCGGTTGAAACCAGCATCTGCAGTTCCTTCCTACACATGATAAAATGTAATTGGTTTCGGGTCATGGTGGGCCGTAAAACTTTGCTACTGAAGCTTCGGGGTCTTGGAGACAATACCATCTCAGTCAGTCAGTTGGTGAGGTGGGAGAATAGACATAATGACAGGGCTTGTCAGCTCTTTTAAACAGTGCACTACAGCAAGTGTTTAGTTTAGTTTAGTTTAGTTTAGTTTAGTTTAGTTTAGTTTAGTTTAGTTTAGTTTAGTTTAGTTTAGTTTAGTTTAGTTTAGTTTAGTTTAGTTTAGTTTAGTTTAGTTTAGTTTAGTTTAGTTTAGTTTAGTTTAGTTTAGTTTAGTTTAGTTTAGTTTAGTTTAGTTTAGAGATACAGCACGGAAGCAGGCCCTTTCGGCCCACCGGGTCCGCATCGACCAGCGATTCCCACACAGTAACACCATCCTATACCCACTAGGGACAATTTTTGTTTTACATTTACCAAGCCAATTAACCTACAAACCCGTACGTCTTTGGGGTGTGGGAAGAAACCGAAGATCTCGGAGAAAACCCACGCAGTCACGGGGATAACGTACAAATTCCGTACAGACAGCACCCGTAGTCGGGATCGAACCTGGCGCTGCATTCGCTGTAAGGCACCAACTCAACCACTGCGCCACCGGGCCGTCCTTATAAGTGTTATAGGGTCCATTCAAAAAGGACACCGGTGTAAATGGACATCAGATTCTATTTTAAAACTGACAAGCCCAAAAAGTCTGCAGAGTCTACTTGAACTGCAGCACAGCAAAGTCTAATTAAAAAATATAACAATCTGTAATCTGCAAGGTCTATTTAAACTGCATTGTTGCAAATAATTGAGTTCATTTAAACAACACATTGGACTTTGACTTGGACAGGCACATGGACAGGAAAGGAATCTGACCCGCAAACTGCAGAGGCCAAGACATTGGGTATTTTTAAAGCGGAAATTGATAGGTTCTTGATCAGTAAGGGTGTCAAAAGTTACGGGGAAAAGGCAGGAGAATGGGGTTGGGGGTTTAGTTTTGTTTATTGTCACGTGTACTGCAGTTCAGCGAAAAGCTTTTTGTCGCTAATGGCGGGGTAGACTCGATGGGCTGAATGGCTTAATTCTGCTCCCGTGTCTTCTGGTCTTGTGGACTAGTTAAGTTGGGCACCTTGGTCGGTACAATAGACAATAGGTGCAGGAGGAGGCCATTCGGCCCTTCGAGCCAACACCGCCATTCAATGTGATCATGGCTGATCATTCTCAATCAGTACCCCGTTCCTGCCTTCTCCCCATACCCCCCGACTCCGCTATCCTTAAGAGCTCTATCTAGCTCTCTCTTGAATGTATTCAGAGAATTGGCCTCCACTGCCCTCTGAGGCAGAGAATTCCACAGATTCACAACTCTCTGACTGAAAAAGTTTTTCCTCATCTCTGTTCTAAATGGCCTACCCCTTATTCTTAAACTGTGGCCCCTGATTCTGGACTCCCCCAACATTGGGAACATGTTTCCTGCCTCTAATGTGTCCAACCCCCTAATAATCTGAAGAAGGGTCTCGACCCGAAACGTCACCCATTCCTTCTCTCCCGAGATGCTGCCTGACCCGCTGAGTTACTCCAGCATTTTGTGAATAAATCGATTTGTACCAGCATCTGCAGTTATTTTCTTATACCCCTAATAATCTTATACGTTTCGATAAGATCCCCTCTCATCCTTCTAAATTCCAGTGTATACAAGCCTAGTCGCTCCAGTCTTTCAACATACGACAGTCCCGCCATTCCGGGAATTAACCTAGTAAACCTGCGCTGCACGCCCTCAATAGCAAGAATATCCTTCCTCAAATTTGGGTCGGTACAGTGTCGGGGCATCGGGGCGTGTTGCCAGCTTGTATGACTCTCGGGCAGCAGACTGTGAGCACTGTGTAGAGGCACACAGCGTCAGCAGACAGAATGCATTACCAAGTCCACCACAATGCGTCCCCCGGGTGAGTTCCCAGTAAAGTGCAGTGAGTGATTGTTAAGTTGTCCATTTAGCTCTTTGAGCTTCGTCTGTCATTGAATTAGATGCTTGGTGATCAGCATCTCAACGGACATGCTGCTTTGGTTCTGTCTGTGTAAGGAATGGCACAGCTGGTAGATTTGCTGCCTGACAGCTCGAGATTTAATCCTGACCTCGGGTGCTGTCTGTGTGTGAAGGCCACAAGTGTGGAACCCCATAAAAAAACCATGCCAAACCGTTGGCACAAGTATGATTGCCCAAATGGCCCCATCGTTTGCCTTGACAACATTGTTGAACATCGGCTTTGTCACATGGGGGCCGCAAGCCGGTGGTGCAGCGGTAGAGTTGCTCCCTACAGTGCCCCAGAGAACCCGGGTTCGATCCTGACTACGGGTGAGGTCTATAGAGTATGAAGTTTGTATGTTCTCCCTGGGACTGAGTAGGTTTCAATAGACAATAGACAATAGGTGCAGGAGGAGGCCATTCAATGTGAGCCAGCACCACCATTCAATGTGATCATGGCTGATCATTCTCAATCAGTACCCCGTTCCTGCCTTTTCCCCATACCCCCTGACTCCGCTATCCTTAAGAGCTCTATCTAGCTCTCTCTTGAATGCATTCAGAGAATTGGCCTCCACTGCCTTCTGAGGCAGAGAATTCCACAGATTCACAACTCTCTGACTGAAAAAGTTTTTCCTCATCTCAGTTCTAAATGGCCTACCCCTTATTCTTAAACTGTGGCCCCTTGTTCTGGACTCCCCCAACATTGGGAACATGTTTCCTGCCTCTAACGTGTCCAACCCCTTAATAATCTTATACGTTTCGATAAGATCCCCTCCCATCCTTCTAAATTCCAGTGTATACAAGCCTAGTCGCTCCAGTCTTTCAACATATGACAGTCCCGCCATTCCAGGAATTAACCTAGTAAACCTACGCTGCACGCCCTCCCACATTCCAAAGACGTGCAGGTTTGTAGGTTAATTAGCTTCTGTAAATCGTCCCTATTGTGCAGGATAGAACTAGTGTGCAGGATAGAACTAGTGTGCAGGATGGAACTGGTGTGCAGGATAGAACGAGTGTGCAGGATAGAACTGGTGTGCAGGATAGAACTAGTGTGCAGGATAGAACTAGTGAGCAGGATAGAACTAGTGAGCAGGATAGAACTGGTGTGCAGGATAGAACTAGTGAGCAGGATAGAACCGGTGTGCAGGATAGAACTAGTGTGCAGGATAGAACTAGTGAGCAGGATAGAACTAGTGAGCAGGATAGAACTGGTGTGCAGGATAGAACTAGTGAGCAGGATAGAACTGGTGTGCAGGATAGAACTAGTGAGCAGGATAGAACTGGTGTGCAGGTTAGAACTAGTGTGCAGGATAGAACTAGTGAGCAGGATAGAACTAGTGAGCAGGATAGAACAGTTGATCGCTGGTCGGCACACACTCGGTTGGCCGAATGGCTTATTTCCATACTGCATCGCTAAACTAAACCAAACTAAACCAATGAGGCTCCCAGAACGTTTGTCCAGCAGAGGTATTCATTGCAACAGGCGACTGTGGAGGCCAAGTCAATGGACATTTTTCAATGGAGATCAACAGATTCTTGACTACTAAAGGAGTCAGAGGTTATGGGGAGAAGGCAGTTAAGAGGGAAAAATAGATCAGCCATGATTGAATGCTGGAGTAGACTTGATTGGCCAAATGGCCTGATTTTGCTGCTAGAACTGATGAACTTAATGAAGCACTGGCTTGTCATGAAGGACAATCCAAGATAGATTTAGACAATGGGAGATAGTAGACATAATCAGGTGCAGAGATGCTAAGCCTGTCGTTTGCATTACAGATGATAGTCCTGGCCACAGGGAGTAGTTGAAGTCCATAAATCGTCACTGGCAATTGGAGTCATAAAGTCATATACAGCGTGGTAACAGGCCATTCGGCCCAACTTGCCCAAACTGGCCAACATGTTCCAGCTACACTAGTTCCACCTGCCCGCATTTGGCCCATATCCTTCCAAACCTGTCCCATCCGTGTACCTGTCTAACTGTCTCCTAAACGTTGGGATAGTCCCAGCCTCAACGACCTCCTCTGGCAGCTCGTTCCATACACCCACCACGCTTTGTGTGAAAAGGTTATGCCTCAGATTCCTATTAAATCTTTTCCCCTTCACCCGGAAACCTATGTCCTCTGGTCCTCGATTCACATACTCTGGGCAAGAGACTGTAATGACAGAACTGTGTAAGGACAGAAGTCGGAACGGCTTTAAGGCAGCAGCATCTCTGTGAGCTGCATGAACACCAAGGGTCTTTAGTTAGTGGGACGTGGGAAGAATGATCCAATTGTCACAATCCCTGCAGGAACAATAAATAGCGTGGGTTCTTTTCCAGCAATCCATCTCCGCAGCCAATTACCAGACACATCTGCGGGAGCAGGAGGAATTGTCCTCAGGGACCCATGGGCCAGGACGAGAGAAATGAATGAGTCAGCGCTGGCCTCTTCTTGCCTGCATTGGAAGATTACCCACCTGCATGAGTTTGGGAAATGGGGACAGTGGTTTACTCTCGCAAGCCGCAAGATGGTATTCATGCCCGCCTGCCAATATTCTGCCTTCATCAGTCAGAGTATTGAGTATAGAGGTTCTGAGGTCATGTGGGAGTTGTTTCAGACCTTGGTGAGACCGCATTTAGAGTATCGTGTTCAGTTCCGGGCACCATGTTATAGGAAAGATATTGCCAAGCTTTGAAAGGGTTCAGAGAAGAGTTACGAGGATGTTGCCAGGACTAGAGGGTCTGAGCTATAGGGAAGGGTTGAGTAGGCTGGGCCTCGATTCCATGGAGCGCAGGAGGAAGAGGGGTGATCTTAGAGAGGTGTATAATATCACGAGAGAAATAAATCGGGTAGATGCACAGAATCTCTTGCCCAGAGTAGGGGAATCGAGGACCAGAGGACATAGGTTAAAGGTGAAGAGGAAAAGATTTCATAGGAATCTGAGCGGTAACTTTTTCACACAAAGGGTGGTGGGTGTATGGAACAAGCTGCCAGAGGAGGTAGTTGAGGCAGGGAATATCCCAATCTTTAAGAAACAGTTGGACAAGTACATGGATAGGACAAGTTTGGAGGGATATAGACCAAGCGCATGCAGGTGGAACCAGTGGACATGTTGGCCGGTGTGGGCAGGTTGGGCCGAAGGGCCTGTTTCCACACTGTGTCACTCTATAACTCTATGACTCTAAGAGGTAAAACCAGAGCACTCCGTCACTACCACAGTTAACATAAAATGTGGAACAATACAGCACTGGAACAGGCCCTTTGTCTGTGCCAAACATAACGCTAAGCTAAACAGGGGCTTATAGAGTTGGGGTTGCTCAGTAGCGCAATGGTACAGTTACTGCCTCACAGCGCCAGAGACCAGGATTTGATCCTGACTGCGGGTGCTGTCTATATGGAGTTTGCATGTTCTCCCTATGACTGGTTTCCTCCCACACTCCAAAGACACTCCATTTGTAGATTAGTTGGCTTCTGTAAATTGTCCTTAGTGTGTGCAGGATAGAACTAGTGTACGAGGTGATCGCTGATCGGCACGGACTCGGTGGGCCAAAGAGCCTGTTTCCACATTTGTATCTCTAAACTCAAAGCTTAACCCCCAGTGTTTTGGGCTCACCCTGACACTGGCAGTGAAGTGATTTTATCCATGGTGTTTTTAGTTTAGTTTAGAGGGCAGGCTCAGAGGGCAGTGGAGGCCAATTCTCTGAATACATTCAAGAGAGAGCTAGATAGAGCTCTTAAGGATAGCGGAGTCAGGGGGTATGGGGAGAAAGCAGGAACGGTGTACTGATTGAGAATGATCAGCCATGATCACATTGAATGGCGGTGCTGGCTCGAAGGGCTGAATGGCCTACTCCTGCACCTATTGTCTATTGTCTATAGTTTAGAGGTTTTATGGAAATTATGAATCACTCAGTAAAGATGATAGAAGTCTATTGCCTAGACTTACCTTTTAAATAAGAAAGTGTTAGTCTGCCGAATAACCATTGCATCGCAGAGCAACGCATTCAGAATCTGAAACGCAAGTTTGGCAAGAATACGAAATTTCATGATGAATATACATCTTTCCTCACCGAGATGATTGATAATGGTTTTGCCAAAAGGGTGTCGGAAGACCAGCTGAATCGAAGTGATGGAGAGCTTTGGTCGATCCCACACCATGGGGTGTATCATTCGAAGAAAGGAACATCAAGAGTGGTCTTCTCAACTGTGCTGCGGTTTTCAAGGGTAAATCACTTAACTGTCAACTGCGACAGGGTCCAGACCTAACGAACTCACTCATCGGAGTTCTCATTAGATTCAGACAAGAGCCGGTAGCTCGCTCCCCGTCGGGGAACTGAACCCCGGTCTCCCGCGTGACAGGGGTATGGGGAGAAAGCAGGAACGGGGGTACTGATTTTGGATGATCAGCCATGATCATATTGAATGGCTGTGCTGGCTTGAAGGGCCAAATGGCCTACTCCTGCACCTATTTTCAATGTTTCTATGCCATGAATTTCCCATACTAACCACTATACGTGGGATCAGGCCCTTCGGCCCACCGGGAATGCGCTGACCAGCGATCCCGTACACCAACGTTATCCTACACGCACCAGGGACAATTGACATTTATACCGAAGCCAATTAACCTCCAAACCTGTCTGTCCTTGGAGTGTGGGAGGAAACTGAAGATCTCGGAGAAAACCCACGCAGGAAGTACAAACTCCGTACAGACAAGCACCCGTGGTCAGGATCGAACCCGGGTCTGTGGCGCTGTGAGGTAGTAGCTCTAACACTGTGCCACCGTGCCGTCTCGCATTCAGATTGTGAGGGGGAGGATGTGCTGAGAGCAGCCAGTGTATTCTGAGGGAATGAAGAGATTAGATCTGCCGCGAGCTCTTTATGCAGATTAGTCGGTGCTTCCGTTGTTTCAAAGAGCTCGGAGTCATTTTTGGACTCGGCAGCACCATTGTTACATTTGTCTATTTTTAAATGCAAGTCTTTAAAAAAGTTTTCCACTCCTCCGTTATTTCGGGATCTCTTGCTGCTGCACCCTGATTTCTGGCATGTGGCAGTCACTTGGCAAGACCGAGTATTATGTGCAGTTTTTGGTCTCCTGATTTGAGGAAGTGCATGGTTGCTAAATGAGGGAGTGCAGCGTAGGTTCACCGGGTTATTTCACAGGATGGCGGGACTGACATATGATGAAAGAATGGGTCAACTGGGCTTGTATTCACTGGAATTTTGAAGGATGAGAGGGTATCTTATAGAAACATATAAAATTCTTAGGGGATTGGACAGGCTAGATGCAGGAAAAATGTTCCCGATGTTGGGGGAGTCCAGAACCAGCGGTCACACTTTAAGAATAAGGGGTAGGCCATTTAGGACTGAGATGAGGAAAAACCTTTTCACCCAGAGAGTTGTGAATCTATGGAATTCTGTGCCACAGAAGGCAGTGGAGGCCAATTCACTGGATGTTTTCAAGAGAGAGTTAGATTTAGCTCTTGGGGCTAACGGAATCAAGGGATATGGGGAGAAACCAATGGGGTACTGATTTTGGATGATCAGCCATTGCGGCATGGTGGCGCAGCAGCAGAGTTGCTGCCTTACAGCGAATGCAGCGCCCGAGACTCAGGTTCGATCCTGACTACGGGCGCCGTTTGTGCATTCTCCCCGTGACCTGCGTGTGTTTTCTCCGAGATCTTCGGTTTCCTCCCACACTCCAAAGACGTGCAGGTATGTAAGTTAATTGGCTGGGCAAATGTAAAAATTGTCCCTAGTGGGTGTAGGATAGTGTTAGTGTGCGGGGATCGCTGGGCGGCGCGGACCCGGTGGGCCGAAGGGCCTGTTTCTGCGCTGTATCTCTAAACCTAAAAAAAAAAAATCATATTGAATGGCAGTGCTGGCTTGAAGGGCCAAATGGACTACTCCTGCACCTATTTTCAATGTTTCTATGCCATGAATTTCCCATTCCTGCTCTTATTGAGGTGGCGAGGATAAGGCATCTTCTTGATTCCCCCCCCCCCCCCCCCCCCTGCAATGTATGTGTTGAGGGTTCTCCAACATTGCTGTTGGCTTGGGAACGATAGACCCGCCAACAACAGAAGATGGCATTTTTTGTCCAAAATCCAGGACCACCTACAATACACTGCCTGAACGTCTCTCCTCCATTGTTATGGTTGCCCCAGAGATCACCTTGGAGTACTAAGATATTATAACTCTCTCTATATTTGAGCACAATTCATTATTTCATTGGTCCTCATTTCACATCGATTGCACATATTAAACGTTGCATCCATTTGTCCTATAAAATCAATTTCACCTTCATCATTCACTGTGCATTATATGATTCACTTGTGCTACGATGACTTCTTCAAGAACTTAAAATGGGCCAGGTCACCAAAATCATCCCCTTCTCCATCTGTTGTCTGTTATTTGTCGGATTATTATCAAACAATCATTATCATTATCCCCCACTTTTCATTCCGGACAATCAGTGTATTTATTTTACTTGTGTAGGAAAAATACTGCGGACGCTGGTTAAAATCGGAGGTAGACACAAAATGCTGGAGAAACTCAGCGGGTCAGGCAGCATCTCGGGAGAGAAGGAGTGGGTGACGTTTCGGGTCGAGACCGTTCTTCAGAGTCTGAAGATGGGTCGAGTTAGGAACAGGGGATGTACAACGAGATCTGGGTGTTCTAGTGCATCAGTCACTGAAAGGAAGCATGCAGGTACAGCAGGCAGTGAAGAAAGCCAATGGAATGTTGGCCTTCATAACAAGAGGAGTTGAGTATAGGAGCAAAGAGGTCCTTTTGCAATTGTACAGGGCCCTGGAGAGACCGCACCTGGAGTACTGTGTGCAGTTTTGGTCTCCAAATTTGAGGAAGGATATTCTTGCTATTGAGGGCGTGCAGCGAAGGTTTACTAGGTTAATTCCCAGAATGGCGGGACTGTCGTATGTTGAAAGACTGGAGCGACTAGGCTTGTATACACTGGAATTTAGAAGGATGAGAGGGGATCTTATCGAAACGTATATGGTTGGACACGTTAGAGGCAGGAAACATGTTCCCAATGTTGGGGGAGTCCAGAACCAGGGGCCACAGTTTAAGAATAAGGGGTAGGCCATTTAGAACTGAGATGAAGAAAAACTTTTTCAGTCAGAGAGTTGTGAATCTGTGGAATTCTCTGCCTCAGAAGGCAGTGGAGGCCAATTCTCTGAATGCATTCAAGAGCGAGCTGGATAGAGCTCTTAAAGATAGCGGAGTCAGGCGGTATGGGGAGAAGGCAGGAACGGGGTACTGATTGAGAATGATCAGCCATGATCACATTGAATGGCGGTGCTGGCTCGAAGGGCCGAATGGCCACCTCCTGCACCTATTGTCTATTGTATTTATTTAACTTTCTTTTGATGTAATGTAAAGGGCGGCACAGTGTCAGTGCCAGAGGTGCAGCATCTCTGTAGAAGGGGCACTGTGCCACCCAAATCCTTCTTCATCACCCCATCTATTTGTATTACAGCACCATAGTTCAGGTCCTATCTTGACTATGGGTACTGACTGTATGGAGTTTGTCCGTTCTCCCTGTGACTGTGTGGGTTTTCTCTGGGAGATGCGGGTTCCTCCCACATCCCAAAGACGTGCAGGTTTGTAGGTAAATTGTCCCTGGAGTGTAGGATAGAAATAGTGTATGGGTGATCATTGGGCGGCATGGCCTCGGTGGGCCAAAAGGCCTGTTTCCACGCTGTATCTCTAAAACGGAACTAAAAAACTAAATGTAGATGCAAGGCTATAAAGTAGTGGCGTAGCTGCCCGGGAATCGACCCTGACTATGGGTGCCGTTTGTACGGAGTTTGTACGGAATTTGTACAAACTGCTTGGGTTATTCTCCGGATCTTCACACTCCAAAGACGTACAGGTTTGTAGGTTGATTTGCTTGGTATAAAGGTAAATTGTACTGTGTGTGGGATAGTGTTAGTGTGCGGGGATCGCTGGTCGGCACGGACTCGGTGGGCCGAAGGGCCTGTTTCCGCGCTGTATCTCTAAACTAAACGAAAGGAACTACGGATGTTGGTTTGCAACAAAAAAAAGGCGTAAAGTGCTGGAGTAACTCAGCAAGTCATGCAGCATCTCTGTAGAAGGGTCGATGTGCCACCCAAATCCTTCTTCATCTCCCCATCTATTTGTATTGCCACTTTCAGGGAGCTACGGACTTGTACCCCAAGATCACTGTGTATGTCAATACTCCTAAGAGTCCCGCCATTTACTACATTTGATTTCCAAGAGTGAAAAACTTCAACTTCCATGTGCCATTTCAATAGACAATAGACAATTCCTTGCCTATGTCTCCAATTCTTCTATATCCTGCTCCATCCATTGACAACATTCTTCACTGTCCTGTGGTCGGCACTGTCCATTGCGGTCAGCACGAACACGGTGGGCTGAAGGGCCTCTTTCTGTGCTCAGAGTCCTGGAGTCATACTGATAAAGATGCCCCAACTGCACTGATCCCACCTGCCCGTGTTTGGCCCATATCCCTCCAATGCTTCCCCATCTATGTAACCTCATGACTCTCTGGCACAAACTGAAGAAAACTGAAACTAAAATAGCAATATTATGTGGCAGAATTACGTTGGGTTGGAGGTATGAGCAAGAGGTTATGCATTCACACTAGTGAAAGTTTAGTTTAGTTTAGATTAGTTTAGTTTAGTTTAGAGATACAGCATGGAAACAGGCCCTTCATCCCACCGAGTCCGCGCTGACCAGCGATCCCTGCACATTAACACCATCCTACACACACTAGGGACTATTTACATTTACACCAAGCCAATTAATCTACAAACCTGTACGTCTTTGGAGTGTGGGAGGAAACCGGAGCGCCTGGAGAAAACCCATGCAGGTCCCGGGGAGAACGTGCAAACTCCGTACAGACAACACCCCCAGTCGCTTGTGGGCAGCATGATGGCGCAGCAGTAGAGTTCCTGCCTCACAGCAAATGCAGCGCCAGAGACCCCGGTTCAAACCCGACTACCGGCGCTGTCTGTACGGAGTTTGTACGTTCTCCCCATGACCTGCGTGGGTTTTCTCCGAGATCTTCAGTTTCCTCCCACACTCCAAAGACGTACAGGTATGTAGGTTAGTTGGCTTGGTAAATGTAAATAGTGTCCCTAGTGTGTGTAGGACAGTGTTAATCATAATAATAATAATAATAATAATAATAATAATAATAATGCATTACATTTATATAGCGCTTTTCATATACTCAAAGACGTTTTACAGGGATTTAGAGAACATAGGGAAGTGAATAAATAGATAAATAAGTAAACGAACAGAGAAAGGAGACAGAAGGTGAGGTGACCTTCAGTGGTTGAAGGCAGTACTGAACAGTTGAGACTTCAGTGATGTTTTGAATGTGGTGAGTGTGGAGGAGTCTCTGACGGTTTGGGGTAGTGAGTTCCATAGGGTGGGAGCAGCGATGGAGAAAGCCCTGGCCCCCAGGATCTGAGTTTGGTCCGGATGTGGGGGGATAGGAGATTGGCAGCAGCAGAGCGGAGGGTGCAGGTGGGAGTGTGCCTGTGGAGGAGGTCGGTCAGGTAGGATGGGGCCAGGTTATGGAGGGCTTTGTAGGTCATGAGGAGGATTTTGTACTGGATTCTCTGGGGGATGGGGAGCCAGTGGAGTTTGTAAAGGACGGGGGTGATATGGTCACGGATCGGGGTATGGGTGAGTAGACGGGCAGCGGAGTTTTGAATGTATTGAAGTTTACTGATGATTTTTGAGGGTGCGCCATAGAGGAGGCTGTTGCAGTAGTCCAGACGGGAGGTGATGAAGGCGTGGATGAGGGTTTCTGCAGCTGTGGAGGAGAGGCATGGACGGAGACGGGCAATGTTTTTGAGGTGGAAGAAGGCTGTCTTTGTGATGTGTTTGAAGGGCCTGTTTCCGCGCTGTATCTCTAAACTAAACTAAACTAGTCAGAATCGAACCTTGGTCTCTGGCACTACAAGGCAGCAACTCTACCGCTGTGCCACCGTGACGCTACATGTACGGCAGGTTCCTTTGGTTTTACAGTGGTTATGTTATCCAGATGGATTGTTGTACTGATCTGGAAACATGAGTTCAAATCGTATCAAAGCACCGCGGGGAATTTAAGATGCAATTGATTAATTCAAGTTAGATTCAAAATTCAATTCATTAAATTAGTGGTTACTTAATTAATATGGAAATAGAATTCAAATGTCTCAAAAGTATTCCTGCCCCCTATTTAAAAAAACATCCCGATGACCAAACTGGATCCAGGGACATAAGTTAAATCCCAGCAACCCCATTGAGGTGGCACAGTGGCGCAGCCAGTAGAGCCGCTGCCCCACGGTGCCAGAGACCCGGGTTCGATCCTGACCTTGGGCTCTGTTTGCATGTTCTCCGAATGACCGCTTTGGGTTTTCTCCCTTTGATACCGTGTCTACCTGCAGGTTAATTGTCGACTGTAAATTGCCTCTGGTGTGTAGGTGAGTGGAAGAATCTCGGGTAATCGATGAGAATGGTGAAAGAATAAAAAGTGCAACTCATCAGGTCATAAGGAATAGGAGTAGAATTAGGCCAATCGGCCCATCAAGTCCTCTCTGCCATCCCATCCAATCATGGCTGATCTATCTCTCCCTCCTAACTCCATTCTCCTGCCTTCTCCCCATAACCTCTGACACCTGTACTAATCAAGAATCTATCTATCTCTGCCTTAATAATATCCACTGACTTGGCCTCGGAGCCTTCTGTTGCAAAGAATTCCACAGATTTACCACCCTCTGACTAAAGAAATTTCTCCTCATCTCCTTCCTAAAAGAATGTCCTTTAACTCTGAGGCTGTGACCTCTAGTCATACACTCTCCCACTAGTGGAATACTTCCTCTCCACACCCACATGATGTAGGATTAGTGCAAAAGGATGGTTGATAGTCAAGGCCGAATGACCTGTTTCCATGATGTACCTCTCTTTGTCTCTAAAACACAGCGTGTTATGGAGGGGTAGGCAGGATGCCTTTCAGTCCAAGTGTCTGTGATCACTCTTTGTAGAGCGATCAGTCAGTTTCATTCCCCCTGCAGTATGTTTTCATACACAAATCTACGTCGTTCCTTCTTTGAAAGCTTCTATGGAAACCAGGCAATTAAGCGTAATCACTTACTGTGTAAAAAAACGTTTCTTTTCACATATCATCCTGAACCTTCTGTCAATCCCTTCAACTGTGGTTTCGGCTCCTTCACCACAACACTAATGGAGAACAGTTTTTCTCTACTTACGCCATCCAAACCGAGAAATAAACAACATGCAAACTGGTCCTTCAGGCCCCTCATAGACGTTAGACTTTACACTTTAGAGATGCAGCGCAGAAACATGCACTTCAGCCCACTGAGTCCGCGCCGACCAGCGATCCCCGTACACGACCACTTTCCTACACACTAGCGCCAATTTTACATTTTTACCGAAGTCAATTAGCCTCCAGACCTGCACGTCGTTGGAATGTGGGAGGAAACCGGAGCACCTGGAGAGAACCCACGCGTTCACGGGGAGAACGTGCAAACTCCATCCCAACAGTGAAACCAGTTGGAGGACTTGGACGGGAGAGGGATGGAGCGAGAGTCAGTATTCATATGGCTGGGTTGAATAACGCTGTACTCCGTCTCAATAGACAATAGACAATAGGTGCAGGAGGAGGCCATTCGACCCTTCGAGCCAGCACCGCCATTCAATGTGATCATGGCTGATCATTCTCAATCAGTACCCCGTTCTCGAGGAGTTACTCCCGGGACACACTCCAAAGACGTACAGATATGTAGGTTAATTGGCTTGGTGCATGTGTAAATTGTCCCTAGTGTGTGTAGGACAGTCTTACTGTGCGGGGATCGCTGGCCGGCACGGACCCGGTGGGCCGAAGGGCCTGTTTCTGCGCTCTATCTCTAAGCTAAACTAAAATAAATTCCGTGTTCGCTGCACATTCCTGTGCCTGAGTTAATATTAGGGTAATTAAAATGCACCTAATATTACTATCTTAGTGCTTCTACATTTGTTGAAAATTTACATATAAATTTGTTTTTCTATCTCCCTAAGACTATTTAGTCTTCTATAGTACACGCTTAACAATGTTATTCATCCTCTGTCGCTATTTAGTTGGATCCATTTAGTCTCATTTTATGATCTTTATTATATATCAGCTTCCACTAATGCTGTGTATTCTCTTCAACCTATATTGCCACCCCCTCCCTCCCCCACCTCTTCCTCTTTATGTCCTCGCTGTGCTGAAACCCCTGTAATCAGGAGCATTAAGCTCCCAATCCAGCCCCACTCTAAACCACTTTTCCATAATAGCTGCAATATCAAACTTCCCTGTAACAATCAGTGCCTCTAGCATATCTGCCTTATTCAGTACACTCTTTGCATTTAGATATACACCATTAAGCACAAGTAGAATCCATCTTTATCTATTTCTTCAAAAACTTTTTTTTCCTCTCTTCAAACTCCGTCGTTAATTTTCAGC